>NC_079403.1:4147326-4349826 GCF_029220125.1 Pseudoliparis swirei
GAGGTCGTTGGAGGACAGAGGGTAATGGTGGCAGTTGGCCGGCACATATGGTCAGGAGGAATCCCCAGAAGGATCGTCTGGGACTCGCCCCTCATCCTCCGGGCGCGGTGGACACCTTCACCTGCCTCCTTCTGGATGACATCATCGCATAGCCACCCGCGACGGAGATGACATGACGAAGGGCATTCGGACACTTCGTGTTAAATGGTTAAAGATCTCCCTTTTCTACCTCAGAGCTGGACTTAAAGAACACACAGTGGTCATGAACTAGTGTTTCAGTTAGTATTTAAATACTGTACATCAATGTCCCTAATCAATAAATAATAAACATATCAATGGCCGAAGGCAAAACCTACAAAAATCCCCAAAATATTCACTTATTTGTGAAGAAAAAAATTATTATTATTTGTTAGATACCCAATACATAATAAAAAACCACAAAAAAATACAAAAAAAAATCATAAATACACAAAGTGCAGATATGAGAGTTTCCTCCACTTTACCTGGATAATTCTGCATGAGTTTTTCTACTTTTTGCGTCTATATGCTGTTTTGATTCCTGTACGTCTTCATGACTTCATCACCGGGATAACATTCTCGTCACGTAGAAAATAATAATGCGGTTTACTTTGATAAGTAAAGTGACATTTAATAATCACAGTAAAGCCAGACTTAATATCACGACTTCACAGGAATTATGACCACACGCCTACAGAAACATGGAGGGGCCATCTGGAACCGAAAATGGTTCTTCAGAGTGACGCCATAGAAGAACCATTTATGGTTCCACATTGAAGCTTTCAAACCAGGGTTCTTTAAAGAACCATTTCCTTTAATAGTTCTTCAAAGAACCTATAAAGGTGTCTCAAATAACCTTCAAAACATGGTTCGATAAGGCACCATTTCTGTTCCACCAAAGACCCTTTCAAAGCTAGAGTTCTTTAAAGAACCATTTCTTTAAGGAGTTCTCCAAATAACCTTTAAATATTCCACAAAGAACCTTAACAAATGGTTCTTTAAGGCACCATTTCTGGTTACACAGAGAACCTTTCAAACCAGGGTTTTTTAAGGAACCATTTCCTTCAAGAGTTCTTCAAAGAACCTATAAAGGTGTCTCAAAGAACCTTCAAAACATGGTTCTTTAAGGCACCATTTCTGATTCCACCACGAACCTTGAAAACCAGGGTTCCTTAAAGAACCATTTCCTTAAATAGTTCTTTAAAGAACATATAACGGTGTCTCAAAGAACCTTCTATCAGGCAACCATTTCTTGTTCAACAAAGCACCTTTCAAAGCTAGAGTTCTATAAAGAACCATTTTCTGAAAAAGTTCTTCAAAGAACCTATAAAGGTATCTCAAAGAACCTTGAACATTTTTTCCTTTAAGGTACCATTTCCGGTTCCACAAAGAACCTTTCAAACCAGAGTTCTATAAAGAACTAAGGATTTCTTAAGCCCCATTTCTTTAAAGGGGTCTTCAAAGAACCTATAAAGGTGTCTCAAAGAACCTTTAAGAACCATTATTTTTCTGCAAGCCATATCATTTGGTCTGGGATTATTGTGAGAAGACATTAAATATGATAAAACGTGTTAAATATGACATCATCGCGTCACAGCGATGTGCACACGGCACGCTGGTCACGGACCTGCTACGTCGCCACAAAACTCCCACCGGTCTCATTTTCAATGTATATAATCCAGTTTCACATTAATTACAGCCTAGTTTCATCTCCATTTCTTTACACTTTGCTCGGTGTGTTTATGATTGAATTGCCTGTTTAATTTTGCATCAGATTGATGATCCGTTTAACAAAAAGAATCGCAGCCTAAAGCACATCGCTGTTCACATTAAGTCAACTGAATAATGAGTTTCCAGGTTTATTTGCCAAATCATCAGAGCTCCGCCAATATTTAACCAAAGCAGAGTCAAATCCTTTTGGACGTTTCTCAATTATTAAAGTCGCAATAACTACGGCAGACGTGCCGATAGCTCAGTGCGGTAAAAAAAAAAATAACCGAGTTATTAGCTGGCTAATTAACTCTAGGAACAGCATTAAGGGAACCTCTTGTCTCCGCTGGAAATGAGATTCAATCACAGATATAAAAGTGTAATTGATGCATTTAAGGTGGTGTCATGCAGCACGCAAACAAGGAGAGACGGGGAGTTGGGATTAGATTTACTTGGCTGGAGAAATAAATGAGCATGACTTTGCAAATGTGTAACTGATGCAACTGATACTGATGGAAGGCCCGAGGGGAGAGGAAGGTGGGCAGAGGAAGACAGATGTGTCAGCTTTGCACTGCGGTACAATAGTTTGTCTTTTCCTCGCTGGTTCTTTTCCATTAATAAAGTCTCCCAAGTAGAATGGCAGCGTTTGCCTACTGGTCTTGTTAATTATATTAATTAAAAAGTCATTTTATTCATGTAAGTCATAAGAAAAAATGCCAACATATAAAACGGAGGGTGGGAAAAGCCGACATGTTTCAATTAAGTCGTCTACTATGTCGCAATGTATTCGCTAAACCAATAATCTACTGTTAAAATGAGAAGTGGTCGATGAATTGTTTTAATCTATCGATGTAAATAAATACCAACACAAACCTCTCATGGCAATAAAAGAACAATGGTTATTGTGTTATTTAGAGGTGAGTCGACATCCTCCACTTCCAGTTGCTCACCACAGCCACTGATTAAATGGTAAATGGACCTGTGTACGGCACGTAAAGCGCTTTCACACCACATGACATCATTCACCCATTCATACGATCATTCGGGGTTACGCGTTTGGCCAATGGGGAATCGAACCGCCGATCCATTCTCCTGTCTCCTCCACACATCACACCTCCCAAACACCTCTTCAACCTCAGCCTGAGGCTAAGTCAACACCATCTGGCCTCAACGACTCTATCCTCCGATTGAAGGACGGACCCTGCTCGACGGTCGGCTGACACGTTCAGAAAAAGCCATTTAGAATAAAGTCCAGTGTCTTTTTTTAAATATTCATCACCAATAAACAGGAAGTCATTTGCGGGGTTTGCTCGGCTAACGTTTGCTCGGCTAACGTTAGTTTGCACCAAAGTGAACGGGTGTATTTTTGAAATGTATTTTTGAAATGTATTTTTAAGTGTGCCGTTACATTGTTAATGTGTGCATAGAAGCTGGTTGTCGAGCGTTGTTTGCTACAGGACGTTCAACCCGAAGGCCGCTTGTTCTCTCACGTCAGTCGACAAGTCACGTGACCCGTCATTTCCGCGAGTCGCTGGTCTCGTGACTCGGTAGTTAGCCAAGCTAACGGTCTAACGTTAGGAGGAGAATTCGTTGCCTAAAACCTCTTGTGAAGACGGTGGATTCAATTTTATAAACAAACGTTGCATGTAGAGAACATATACGGACACTTTGTAACCTGACACTTACAAAACTAATTCCAGGGGTCCCTAGTATTCGGAGTGTGAAGCCGGTCTGAAGCTCGGCGGGCCCCTTGACACGGCATAGGGTATTTGTCGATTCCGTGTTGACAACAGCCACAAATCCTTTTCAGCTTGTCCTTCCAGAAGGGCCCTGAACACACCACCTGCTGCTCGTGTCGTGACTGGTCTGGGGATTCTGAGACACGAGGACACATCGGTGTCTCAGACAGACGGACTGGCGCTCGCTCTGCTCACCGAGTGTAAATCCCACCAGGATACCGACCCACACACTAGTTCCAGACTAGTTTAGCTAACGGACATGCTAACTGGCGTTACGAGCATTCGCTGCAGTGGATTAACTGGATCACGTGGGTTGTTTTTTTTGTGTGCAAAATCTTTAAAAACTGCAAGCCGGCAGTTTTAAATAAGCACTTTCCAGTATCTCAGCAAAAAGAAAAAAGCACAACATAAAGACGGCGGCTGCTGCATTCATCCTTTTTATTGTCGGGTCGTAACTCCTGTCTTTCCCATCGCCGCCGTGCATCTGTCACTCGAGCCCCGCAGAGGCGTCGGATCTCACAGTCGAACGCTCTCGCCAACCCCCACCTCGCATCGGCACCGACTCACACACACACACGGAAAGTCCCTTTGGTCTTCTAAATAGGCTAATTTCTCTGCTGATCGGGGATTTGGGAGTGTTGGAGTTTATTGAAGGCGCTGACACAGATCAAGATGTTTTCCCCTCCTCGTGGTTCATGGATTTACCTCTGGTATAAATCAAGGAAAAAGCCGTCCCCTTTTGCAATCAGCTCACACTCTTGAGCAGACCAACCAATTATTCTCAATCAGATATGCACTCCCGATACACAAGTTTTTGCTGTTATGATTAATGTGATTTCTTTATAGCCGGCTGCTGTTCGTGTTATTTACAACGTCTTCCAGAAATACTGCAAGAGTGCAGGCATGTGTGTGTGTGGGGGGGGGGGGGGGGGATAACATCGTATTGGACGAGCCAAAAAAAGGATTCCCGAAGCCGGAGATTTGAAGAGTGCTTTAGTAATCTCCCGATAATCCTTTTTGTTCACCCAGGAGATTGTCCTCCTTTAGAAGTTTGCAGCCAGACAAAGAGGTGGATCGCGTGATGGTATCAACTCTTAATAGACTAGAGGGGGTTGAGGAAAAGGCTATAGCCACCTCGCGGTGCCAATTGGGCCCGAGGTTCACGGAAGTCGGCTGCTTCTCAATTATTTTCTCGATTAACTGGCGGAGCTCCGTGGAGATTGAGCGGAGACTGTCGGAGGAGGCGTTACGGTTCAGAGATGTGTTTCAGGGGGGGGAAGGTGGTTCGAGGGTGTGATCCTCGGCACACCCTCGGAGATGCCGGAGAATACCCCCCTCGTGGCATTTCGTCGTGGAACGTTGTAAACAATTTCATTCAGGAGAGACTTTTAATAGTCTGAAACTGCAGAGCTTCTCATTTGCTTGTTCGAAGACAAATGACAGACAGAAGATCGTCCCCTAGCCTCTGTGGGTCAGCGGTTGGCGGTTCAATCGCCGCCCTAGTCAATGTGTCCTTGAGCAAGACACTTAACCCTGAGTTGCTCCCTGTAGCTACGTCTACGATGTATGAATGGATAAAAGTGTCAGCGAAAAGTAATGTAACGTAATCTTCACCGGTGTGGAAAATGGTGGATTTCTCAGAGCATGATTCCCCCCTCGGACCCCAAAAAGAAGAAGATCTCGTCCTTTTTAGTATTTTGCTCATGGTTCCTAAATTCCGGCGCGGTGAAATATTGCTCGGGGGGCGCCGCGCCAATGCATCACGAGTAAAAGATGGTAATAAGAGACTGGAAAGGTCAGATCATCTGTCCTCAGCTGTTGTTTAATGGAAAGTGTGGCCACTCGCCAAGGTCTGGTGGTCCGGTGCGTCTCAAGGACCCCGGGTTAAGTAACGCTAAGACTGCGGTTAATAACAGAGAGGCTCCAGATGGAGTGGCTGCCAGCACTTTAATGAGTTTAGAAAACCACGAAAATAAAAGAGGATCCACGCTGAGACCTGGCATCGAAAAATATAATAATAGTTTTAAAAAATTGAAAAATGAATAAATGTTGGGCTCAGTTTCTTGGAGTTTGTTTTTTATTCTTGTGTGTTGCTGCTACTGTCACGACAAATTTCCCCTTGGGGATTAATAAAGTATATATCTATATCTATCTATCTATCTATCTTGTGGCAACGTAAAAGATAATGTGTCCATTTTAAATATTCACTGCGTCATCACATTAGTTTGTTTTTTGTTGGGTCAAATAAAAACTTTTGGGATGTGTCCATCAGGTATATTGTTTCCCCTCGATCCCGACGCTAACTCCAGACCCGACACTTGTGTTTGACTAAATAATTCAGCTGCAGAGAAGCTTAAGAACCTTCAAGTTATTAAAATCAATCACATGCACATGCTTCACAATTGATCAGCTCTGCATTGCATAAAAAACACACATACATTTTATTTTTCTTCATTTTATTTTTTTCCAAAATAACAAAGTATAAAATAACAAACCCTCTGTAAGTTCTTTGGCCTTGTTGCCACCTTGAGGGAATTTCTCTCTCTCCCTTTCAAAAGCGAGTGAACACTCATCCGTTGAATGTTTATTGTTGTCGTTTGTGCATCTTTTTGTGCGCGTTATATTCATAAATCTTCGATTCGTGCTCTCGGCGCCGGCGTCGACCTTGCGGTGATGGCGGCGGCGGCGTTCACCCGACTGTCTGTGCCGTCTGCAGATCGTTGATATTGGACAACCCCAATCTGTATGACTGTCGATATGAATTGTTCTCCGGCTTCAGGGAAAAGACTCTGATTTGCACAGCTGTGCTCACTTTAAACCTCTCGTATTAAATCATTATTCATTTATTGAATGGTTTTATTTTTCCTGCGACAGCTACTTCCGAATATTTTGAAATTGCAGAGAATCCCAAAAATCTAATATATTAATAAATATGGAGATGGCCAACGTGCAAAACCTCCTATATGTAAAATTATCCAGGAAAAGTTGGGGGAAATATCCTATATGCACCTTTAACATTTTTTTCTATTTTTTTCCTTATTTATTTGATGTCCGTTTCAAATATTATTCTGCAAGAAAACCACATATTTTAAAAAGTATTCTAAAAAAAAAGTGGATTTTTCATATAGTATTTTTTGCCCTTCAACTTGTGGGTCTGGTATCGTCCAATCGGTGAAGGCCGGCCCGTTAATGAAGCGAATCACTCATCTAGAACTGGAGGTACGACATATACCCACCGTCATTACTCTGCAGGGGTATAATTATAACATTAAACAATGAGATGAATAAATGAAAAGTCCAGAGGGAATAATATAAATGCAATGAAACATGTTTTATTATTTCGCTATATCGTGTCAGAGAAGAATCTAGCTGGTACTCAAAGTAAATGAATTTTTCTTTGATATCTCCTGGAATAAAAAAAAGCCCTGCAACACGCGGCGTCGGTGCAGCTCGCTGCTCCACTTAACGCTTGTTCTTTTTTTATTTTCTTTTTTTGCGAGCAGAACTAAGACCCATTAAATCACCGCCGCGCGGCTCGTAGACGCTATCAAGAGCCGCCGTGAGTTGAATGGAACTCACACAAAAGAAAGTGGAGTAATCTTCTTTTTTTTCTGCTTTATCTGCCAACATCCGACCACTCGCATTTCTGTATCGCCTTGAAGAGGAATCTGAGGACGCTGTGATGTAATACGTTGAAGAAAAAATACCTTTTTTTAAAACCAGTCGACTGATCCGGTCTGTTTATTTACGGGGGACGGAAGGAAAAAAAACTACAGAAGTCTACAAACATCAGCCACTAGAGGAATAAATGAACAAGAGGAATCAATAGGTTAGAGTGTGTTCACAGTATTCATCTATAGTTCATGAGAACTCCATCGACATCTCCGGGGTCTTTTTTTCTAAACTTACATTGTGAGGATTACAGAATTATCCGACTTTCGGGTCAACTCCAAGTCAAATTTTAGCTCCTTTGTAAGAACTTAGAACATTTGTATTTATATTCCCTGTGATAGTTTGACTGTTCAGTTTTTTTTAAGGGTTTGCTGCTGATGAGTTCAGGTTCACGAGTGTGTGGGGCCTCAGCTCAGCGTGACAGCTGATGCGTAACCTTAGATCCTCTGGATTTTAATACCGTCGGCTGCCTCGCTCCTCGACCCACTTTTAATGATTATTCTACCTCGGGCGAGTGGATTAGCTTTCGTCTATAGAGTCTCGAAGAAAGGAAGAGCAAATTGACTGATTCTTTGGTGAAATTAGGAAATCATGAAACTGCATTCATTCGCTCCAAAATATATATTTTTCATCCGGTGAAATTCAAGCTGTTAGGGTCGGGACTGGGAACAGGAATATTTGGTATGAATGATATATTACTGGGTGAGCCATCTGAGTTGGTTAATGAAATATGGATATACTCTGTATCTTTAAGAAATATAAACAGTCTCTGCATTTTTAAGAAATATAGACATACTCTGCATCGTAAAGAAATATATACAAACTCTGTATCTTTAAGAAATATAGAAATTGTCTGCATTTTTAAGTAATATTTACATTCTCTGCATTTTTAAGAAATATAGAAATGTTATCCATTTTTAAGAAATATAGAAATTCTCTGCATTTTTAAGAAATATAGATAAGAAATATAGACGTACTCTGTATCTTTAAGAAATATGGAAATTGTCTGCATTTTTAAGTAATATTTACATTCTCTACATTTTTAAGAAATATAGAAATGTTCTGCATTTTTAAGAAATATAGACGATACTATTATAGTATTTTTTCCAGAAAGAAATGAAAAAATGTTTTTAAATGTAGTTCACTCATCTATACCGAGTCAAACTTAAAAGTCTATTATGACAAATGTAGGGAGAAAACAATCTGAGAGGATTAGCTACCCTACTTCAAGTCTGAAGTCTGGCGCTGCTGTTTCTTTTTTCTGTTGTCGTGTTCTCAGCTCTGAAAGTGAAATGGTACCAATGTACTCAGAACATTCCCCTGGGGGCTGTCGGTGTCATCCACAATATACTTTACATGTCATTGTCCCCCTACTTGACGGGTGTCCACGGAGTGATAATAGTTGAGGGGCATCTTTTGCCTACCCAAGAGTGAGTAAACATGCAGCCAGTCGCAGGCCATTGCGTACATACGTCTTGCTTCCCAGAGGAGAAAGAAGACGCCACTAAGTGCTTCTGAAAACGTGAAACCCACCTTCTGAAAACAAGAAACCCACGCCGCAGTGCCTTAAATTTGAATTAGCGGTGAGCCCATTGGTTGCCGTGTGTTCTCTCATAATAAAAACACAGACACATCCACATGACTGGAACATTTCGGTCACCTGAACATGTATTTTTCAGCATCTGGTTGTTATTCTCTCTACCCTCGTGTGTCACAAAAACTCGGTGACGGTCGAAAAGACAAAAAAACTAAGCTAGACGTCCACTTCTGATGCGCGGTCGACAGGTTTTCGCCCTCGGCTTCGCTGACGCCTCGCTTCAGCCTCCATATCGTCCAGAGCGTTGCCTTCTATTGAGTTTTCTACTCCCGACACGAGGCAACGGCGATCAACATCATCCCTTCTTTATTTTCTCCTGCCGGGTGCCACTGCTCCTGGGTCGGGACGCTGTGTGTATTATTGAAGGGTTCACGAGTTCACAAGTACACAAGTTCAATGGTTGCCAGAGGGTCTCGTCTCTTGGGGGGGGGGGGGGGGGGAAGAAAGCCAATGACGTCCAATGAACACTGATGTTACCGGTAGAACATATTAAATCAGGTCCCATGTGGTGATGTGGTTTCAGGAGCTAAGACGGGGCGAATTAAACCCCTCCAGCACAAATATAGACACACACAGAGAAACTAACAAAGACAGACATGTTCAGATTACACACACACATGTGAATAATGTGTGCAATACATGCTTGCTATTATATTCCATGAATCAACTCGGAGAAGAAAATACTCCGTCTGCCTTTTTTTCTTTTCTTCTGTTGATGCAATTTACCTGAGTGCAGTTTCCCTGCAGCGGCGCAGTCATCTATCACCGAGGCTGAGCATTGTGAAAAGTTCATGGTTGTGTTTGCGGGTGTTATTGTTGTAATAAATGTGATCGAGGGTGGGTCGCCTCAGAAAGTTGCATCGTGCCCCCCCCCCCCCCCCGCCTCCGCCCCAGATCCAAGGTTGCATAGTCATTTTTTCCAATATAATGAAAAGTGGGGTAAGATTAACCTTGACAATGAAAGACCCGGAGAATCAAAAGATGAGCGAAAGTTTTCATGGAGTTGGTTTTTTAAATGAAAGCACATGCGGTGCAGTACGGGAAGTCCATAACTAACAAGGATCGTAACATATTGACAATATAACGGTGTTATGTTTCCTCTAGATAGATAGATAGATAGATAGATATATACTTTATTAATCCCCAAGGGGAAATTTGTCGAGTCAGTAGCAGCAACACACAAAAAAAAAAAAAAAAAAAAAAAAAACACAAAATATAAGAAGGGTAGAGGTGAACTGCAAGAGGGTGAACTGTTGAGCCTCCCTCCTCCCAGAAGTAGCAGGAATCTCCTCTATCTCCTTGTGGGAGACGGCGTGAGAAGGAGCTCCCTGTCCCCTGTAGGAGGTGGTGTGGTGGTGGGAGGTGGTGGCTGGATCATGGCCAACCAGTTTTTCTCAACGACCTCTCACCTCCTCTCCTTCCAGGTCAGTCAGCTGGCAGCCGATGATGGAGCCAGCCTTCCCCTTTGCCAGTTTGTAACTGGTGTGGTGTCACCCGCTCGATGCTGCTCCCCAGCAGACAATGGCAAAGTGCAGCACACTGGGCCGACTATAAGCTGGTTGCATAACTCCATGTGCACGTTGAAGGCTCTTGAAAGATACCAGAAGAAAAAACTGAGCGTGTACATACACACAGCCTTCATTTGGCCTTCCAGTTGTTCAGGGAGTCCAGGAGGCCTGAGCCTATACTCCTCCTCGTCCACTCCGTCCACAGGACACTCAGAGGGGAGTAAGGTAGGGCGTCCTCTCCTCCTGGGAGTCCACACCCACCACTCTCCTGGTCTTGGCCACGGTGGTTCAGTGGTTCTCATCGGCCCACTACAACTGCCCTGCACTCCCCCTCCCTCTCCTTCCCCCCCCTACCCCCCCTCACTGCACCCGACTGAGTGGCAGAGCTGCAGACTTGACCGTTGTACTGCTGGAACTGACTGTGGTGTACAAAGTGTGAAGGAGACAAGAGGAAGGAGTGGGAAAGGAGACAGAACGGGTGTTCCTCAGACAGCACACGGCCCATTCTGACCAACGGTGGTCTGCCCAGAGGGTGTCAGTGATTCCAGAGATGTGTGATCGTGAATCACGGGTGGCCACCACTCAGCAGCAGTGGCTGCATGGTGGCAGCAAGTGTTAAATGCTGGTGGAAAGTCACTGGAGAAGTCAAAGAAAGTGACTCTCACAGAGGTGCGACCAGGCACCCATGCAGACGATCGATGAGCAGCAGGTAGATGTGGTAAGCAAATTGCAGAGGTATTTTGATTGGTCAAAATGAAGGTCACTCTGCCGGCCCCGGCCCGGCCGGAGGTGGACCAGCCTCAGAGCACCTTCATCACATGGGAGGTGAGGCGACGGAGTGTAGATGAGGTCCAGGCAGGGGACGCAGGGAGGTTTCTTGGGGACAGGACACAGCACGACGTCTTTCACAGCACCACTGAGCCCGCTTCTCAGGCTGAGGTGCTGAGGCGAGGGGGGTCTTAGGACCCTGGGGCTGCGCAGGTCTTTACCACTGCGGGCTGATGCCAGCCAGGACCTTCAGCTCTGCGCTGGGTGTTCTTCTCAGTCTTCTCACCACCTGGTCAGTCATCACAGGAGGAGGAGGAGGGAGGGAGAGGAGCAGGGGGGGAGGAGGAGGGCAGGAGGGGAGGTGAGGAGGAGGTGTGAGGGAGGAGGGGTGAACTGAAGAACTTGAACTGTGAAAAAGGGGAGGGCTCTGTTCTGAACCTATTGAAAAAACAGTTCCCCTCTCCCCTCTGCCAGTTATAGCCCCTTGCTCTGCCTCATGCTTGTGTTGTTCAGCTGGTTTTTGCTCCTCCCTTGTCCTGTTCAGCTGGCTTTGGCCTCAGCTTCCCTCACCTTCTTTTGCGCTGCCCTTGCTCCACTGTCTCACCTCGCCCTGCTTTCCCTCACTCATCCAGCTCTCCAGACCTGAAAGGTCCCTGCCTCTTGTTGAAGCAGCTCAGGGTCCTGGTGATCGAGGGCTTGTTGGGGGGGGAAAGTCGTCTAGTCCGTGATGGGGTGGTGGTGTGTTCTCGAACTTGATGTGGTCCCCACAACACATCCCAGTCAACACACTCTGTCCCGTCAAGCAGTCCACAACACATCGTAGCCTCCCTCAGTCCCTCACTGACCACGTGCCTGTCCTCACCAGAGGAACATACCAACATCAGGTCGGACCGGCAGGGTCCAGGTCAGACCAGGTGGAAGGGGGGTGGGGCTGTGGGTCTGGTCCAGAATCGTCCTTATTAGGGAGTAGGTATCCTAGTTGAGTGTGTCCAGAGTGTTGTGGAAGTGTTGTGGGCAGATGGTTAGGTTGTGGAGGGTTGGCCAGTGTTGTGTCATGAGTGGTGGTGGCAGATGACAGTGTGGGCTGATGATACAGCTTCTGATGACAGCTGAGTCAGGACACAGCAGCTTCAGCTCCAGCACAGCAGCCTCAGCGGAAGCAGGGATGGCTGCACGCGACCATAACCAGCGGGATGGCACAGCGGGCGCAAAACAGCGCGGCGTGAATCCCGCCGGAACCGGAAGCGCACCACTCGCCACAGACAATCTCACGATCACGTCCATTCATTCATCTTCTTCACCGCTTCTGACTCTCATGCCGCTTCTTCTTAGCGCCCAGAAGGCCGCCAGGCCCCGCTGGCGTCTCTGTCCGGCAGCGCAGCTTGGCTCAGAGAAACACAAGGCAAGGCGCCACGGGTCAGTGGAAGCATCTCACGGCAGAGACTCTACTTTAGCCAAGACCGAGCTCATGCGTCTCCTCTCGCCAAGCGAGTGAGCCAGTTCCCGGTTTGTATCTCCTCGTTTTAGCCTCGCCCACAACCCTTAGCCCCTCGCTTGACACAGCTCTCCGCACGGTCCGAGGGCAGGTCAGCTAGCAGGCAGAAGGCCCAGCGGCCAGGCAGAAGCTCTCCAAGCAAGAGCAGCGCCTGACTGTCCGCGGCGTGATAGAGTCAACGGTATTTAAAGACTCAAGCCTGAAAGCACTCAACCGTGATCTATTTCTTTTCCTTTTGCCAGCGTCTTGTTGTCTTCATTCTCAAAATACCCAACTCTATATATTCCGTGGTGTCACGTTGTATTCATCAGTTGGCGTTAACCGCGACTTTATCGTCACATTTGGGGTTTTTCCGTCCAGGAATCATCAGGACGGCCTTATCCGACATGGACCGGGAAGCCAGGGAACACTTCACTGTCGTCATCCAAGCCAAAGACATGGCGGGCCAGGTCGGAGGCCTCTCCGGCTCCACCACCATCAACATCACCCTGACGGACGTCAACGACAACCCGCCCATGTTCCCCCAAAGTGAGTATGTACCGGCGCCTGAAGACGGGCAACACAGCGCAGGCTTTTTACGACTTTTCTTAAAAACGTTTGTACTATTTTGCAGAACAGATCGGTTCAGTGAACAATTGTTACGGTTGGCGAAACGTTACATTGACTTCGGCCATAGCTTCTATTTGAAACATGGCTAATTTAGCAAAAAATATCCAAAAGTAATCGGTCTGGAAATATATATATATTTTTTTAGAGTTAATAAAATCAAGAAATAATTATATATTTAAAAAAAATGTTAGTAAACATTTTATATATATTAACTATTAAACTATTAATTATTAAAATCTATTTAAAAAGTACTATTAAAAAAGTACTATTAAAACTATTAAAAACAAATAAGGTAGTTTAGTTAAAAAAAACACTAAACTACATCCACAGTAGAACTACACCTTTTAATAATTAATAATCATGAGGTAACGTGGGTTTCGTATTAATAGTAATAACAGTCAGTTACCAACCTATATATGCAGAGCTTATGTTACATTAAATGGCCTCTGTTACTGGAATTCATGCTATTAATTATTAATATTATTATATAACCAGATTATTGCTGTTTTTGCTGCTCGAATGAAAAAGAATAAACATCAACAAGTTCAGTATTTGCAGGCGATGAAATTCTTTTAATTATAATGTGTTTACGCATGCAATAAATAACACATATAAATCTGGGAGGGTTTAGAGAGCAGATCGTGGGTTACTGAAGCTTTCCCCTCACAGACCTCTACAGCATCTCTCACTGTGATGTATTGCCCTTCAGTATTTCGTGACTCGGTGATCTAATATTGCAGTTAAATGATCCCATAATTAGCCAAAATTAGACCCGGCATCCATCAAAACCCTCTGTTTTGCAGTCTGAATTTCCTCCATTTTAGGATTAATACAAAGTAATGATGAAGTTCAAATCTAGTGTCTTTGGAAGTGTCTCATCAAGCACAATCCCTCCTGGGGGGCATGGCGATTTAAATGTGTGTGCTTCAGTGAAAACCATCAACGTTGTCTGAATTATCATCGTTATTATTATCGTTGTTTGCAGCTGCGTGCGGCACGAACCTCCGTTTAGCATTAGATGTCACACGAGGCACCGCGGTCTATTTTTAATGACGTTCCCTCGGGAACAAACGGGGACGGAAATCAAACCGCTTAGCTAAGCGCCGTGGGAAGAACACTCAGACGACGACACTTCCGTTTTAAATTGTTGTTGTTGTCATTTCTCTCTCTCTCTCTCCTCCTCCTCCCCCGCCCCCCTCCCCACAACCCCCCGTTTCTAAATGTGCATTAATGTTCATCCGCAGAAAATTACCAGCTGTACGTCCCCGAATCCGCTCAAGTGGGGAAGGCGGTGGGGAAGATCAAAGCCAACGACAAGGACCTCGGCATCAATGCAGACATCAAGTACAGCATCATTAACTCGGAGGGGGCCAACATGTTCTCCATATCCACGGAGAGGGACACGAGAGAGGGCGTCATCAGCCTCAAAAAGGTAGGAACACAGACATGTGACCTCTCTGGAGAAATACGAGGGAAAAGTCTTGTCTGCCTTAGACACTGACTTAAAAAGGCACATATCACACATTATTTGTATTATGCTGTTTGCCTGAATATACCTGTATTAATTTTTCCGTTTTAACGCCTGTCTCTTTAAGACCCGCCTCTTGAAAACAAGCCTGCTCTAACCGGCAATGCACCTTTTGCAAAGGTTATCTGATTTCAGTATGTGGGTTGGTGAGCAATCTTTTCTTGTGCACGTACATAAGCCGTACGTGCACAAGAAAAGAGCAAGTTTTCCATGATTTGTTCCTTTTTGACCACAATGCTGCTATATGCAGTTGGTGGAAGCAATGCACCTTAATAAGATATATATGCTCCAATCAAAGAGCAGTAGAAGAAGCAGAAGACGCCAGCTGTTCCAATAGTTCCACATAATTCGGAAGTAGCTTGAAGTATTCGGGTTTATGAGGAATAAAAGGCATCTGGAATTAGATTCATTCGATTTATTTCCCCATCCCGACAGCCTCTGAACTACGAGAGAAAGAAGACCTACACTCTCACCATCGAGGGCACGAACACACACATGGATCCTCGTTTCACCTACATGGGCTCCTTCAAAGACATCGCCACCCTGAAGATCACCGTGGGCGACGTGGACGAGGCGCCGGTCTTTTCCATCGACCATTACATCATGGACGTGTACGAGAACTCGCCGAGCGGCACGGAGGTGGGCTCGGTGACGGCTCGAGACCCCGACGGCAGGAACAGTCCCGTCAGGTAGGAACGCTTCGACTACCTATACGTATAAAAATACGAAATATTGCACATATTCAGAGGCGTCTTGTTTGGTGTGCACCGTTACATATAATTGAAGATCGCAAAGGCTAAGAGTGGGGGTTGTTAATATTTCAGATGAGGCTGGCAGCCAATGTAACTCCCTGACAAATATATATATTTTTTTGAGAAACATACATCTTTGGCACATGGATTTCTAAAAAAAAGCTTAATTGGGAATTGCTCGCTCATGTATTCACGCATTCCACCTTCTGATCCGAGTTTATTTTCCGTCACTCGGGGTTTTACCGAGATATTTTTCTGCTACAAGAGAAACAAAAAGTGAGGCGCTCTAGATAGAAACATACCAGTATTTGGCAGTTAGATTTCTAGAGCAATTCCTTAAAATACTGGTTCCCATGTCTATTTAAATCAGTTGTTAAATCGTACGTTCACCATGTAGGAATGTCGGTGACGAGAGTCAAGACCTTCAAATTGCTCACAGCTTTATTGGGAATTGCTCGCTCATGTATTCACGCATTCTATCTTTTGATCCGAGTTTTTTTTCCGTCACTCGGGGTTTTACCGAGATATCTTTCTGCTGCAAGAGAAAGAAGAAGTGAGGCGCTCTAGATAGAAACTTACCAGTATTTGGCTGATGGATTTCTAGAAAAAATCCTCAAAATATTGGTTCCCATGTCATTTTAAATTAATTTCATTAAATCGTAGGTTCGCCATGCAGGTATGTCGGCGACGAGAGTCAAGACCTTCAAATTGCTCAAAGCTTTATTGTGAATTGCTCGCTCATGTATTCACGCAATCCACCTTCTGATCCGAGTTTATTTTCCGTCACTCGGGATTTTACTGAGATATCTTTCTGCTACAAGAGAAAGAAGAAAGCGAGGCGCTCTAGATTCGAACCTCGGAGGTTTTAAGTCTAACCGAGATAATTATATCTGCCTCCAGGAAACGTGGAAACATGTGCACGTCATATCTCATAGCTGTGACATAATGCAAGTTCAACATATGCATTTTTTTTTAGGTTTTTAAACACCATTATGACCATTCTGATTCTGCTAATTTGAGGATTGTCCAGCTGGCTTTGAACTACCACAAAAGACCGAAATGTTAACTAGATGTACTGCAATTCCCTTAGCAAACCCCGTCTGTGTTGCCTGCTCCTATACACGGCTTTAACGCTCTACATACCCTCTAAAAATCATCGTGCATCTCAGTTTCGATCAATTATTTTCTCCGCAAGTCTGCAGAGTAACCCGGAGCGCCGCGGCCGCTCTAGCACATTAGCATGCGCTCTAAACACGCTTTGTGAGCTGTGTGAACAAGATTGATATCCCCCTCAGGCAATGGGCTAATCCGAGTTTTTTGTTTGTTTTTTTGGTGCTCCGCTCAGGCACCTCGGCTTCGTGACATTGCACTGTGCACCGCTTTTTGTGTTTCATTTGAATTCCCTTCACGGCCCCCGGAAGTGAGCGATGGAGTGGCTGTAAACACGGATCTCCCCGTTGAGATTAGGGGCTTTCGCTAATATGTCATTAAGACGCAATTATCTGTCGCTATTATACATTATGGGATCACGGGGACAACGCTTTGTCATAGTCTGCAGAGCCCGGAGGGGGGGGGGGGGGTAGGGGGTGTTCTTAGCGCTGTTAAACACAGTGACTTATGGGCACTACCAACCCCCCTCCCTGTTCCTCCATATTAATGTTCAACTTCAAATACGAGGAAAGACACCGGGGTGAGAAATATTCTCGGTGAATCCTAAGACTGTGTGAATGATTTTCTGGAACTAGAAGGATAATATGCACATGAAAGAGTCGCCTCTCCCCCTCGTGGGATACGCCCTCGTCGACCGTTCCTGCGGCACGCCGCTCCCCCGATGTTCACCGAAAGGCGACGGCCGCTTGAACCCAGAGAAGGACATGAATAAAACAAGCTGTGCCTCTGCTCCCGGTGTTGTTATCAGAATGCAGGAGGGATGGTGGCTCCCCCCGATTGATCATCAGAGGTCTGGCCATGCGTGCAAAGAGAAATAAACATGTTGTCCAAGTGACATTTCAAATGTCGGCCTAAGATTGACATCTAAATAGCCCAAAAGAAAGCCGAGATGGCTCATTACCCTTCGGTTGACATTATCATCCGAGCAGTTGTCAAAACATCTCGGCCGGGTTGTCACGTCTTCAGCTTCTATTAACCGATCGTCCATTTTCCAGTGGAAACACTTGTAATATCATACAAATGATGACATTTGAGCTTTTTTTAATATGACATTGAAATGCCAAAAAATGCAAAATACACTGCTACTTGCACGTAAATAAATAAAGAAAAGCTAATATAGTTGCATGGATTGAAGACAACTACTAAGAGCAGCTTCTGGTTGTAGCTCCTCGCTTTAGTTTCCTGTGAGGGAAATGCTCTTTATTTTCCTCTGGTAAACTACACTATGCAGCGTACGCTATATGTCTCGGGCTTTTACTCTGAAGGGTGACAACAGAAAGCGTAGATATGGTCTGCGCATACCTTTTTTTGTATTATCAAGGTTAAAAGGAGTTAGACAAAAGTAGTCGTACGTCCTGAATGTGTCCGCTCAGCACAAAGCGATCCGTCGTTGCCTTTATGCACGCTGCGAAAAGCTCAGGAAGAAAAAAAAATCCACCTGGCTCTGGAAAAGGACAGATTTGTGCTGCGTTGCTGCTTCAAAAACATATATTGTTGTGCCAAAATAAATCCCAGCCAAATGATTGTGTGATTCCTCAAATGGCTGGACTTCAATGAATGCTAATGACGTGAGTTTCATCCGCTTACTCTGCTTTATTTCCAGGTGTCAGCCGAGCATGCTAATGTTCAAACTAGCTAACGGTAAACTGACAAAGGGAAAGGTTGAACAAAAATACATGTATTTTTTGTTATATTTACATCTTCCACACCTGTCCAGTTGTTGAGAGTTGGGAAAAGCTGCTGAAAAATCGCTTTTTCTATTTTTGTCCCTCTAACAAATTTATGTTTTTGTGCTGCGTATTAAGGATTACCGCCTGGCCGGGCTGTATTACTGAAGGCTATTAGTCTTTTTTGATGTCCAAGGCCACCATGAAAAACAAACAAGTATTTCAGCTTGAATTTCATATATTTCCCAGAATGTATACGTTCCTACCCGTGGAACGTATACGGAACATCAGTCCTCCTCACAATAACCTTGGGAAAAAAACGATATTACTGGAAAATAACGATGACACTTGCTAGTTTCCTTCAGGAATAAGAAAATAAATCCCCAAATAATCTCAAAGCAAGATTCATGACTAGAAGGAGTAATTAAGGCGTTTTGTCCCCCCCACCTATGAGCCAAAAATAACTTGTTTTTGATCATAACAAAGCAAATGCGTGGTACCTAAACTCTTTTAGGGCTGGAAAGCCTTCACGCTCTTATGAGCCTGAGCTTTTAATAAATCATGACAGCATTTCTACCGAGGCTGCCGGCTACACTTGTAAGCAAACCGAGCTAAAATAGTTTATTATTTCAAAATAAATGCAGTCAAGGTATTACATTAATACCCCACCTATACCATCCCCATCTCTCATGCCAATTGAAAATTGTCGATTTAGCTACATTACTCAGGAGAATGAATGATTGTCGGATTAAAGGTGTAAATAGGTCATTCAGGGATAAATTAGGGAATACACAGTCGATGCGCATTCCGTGCTTGAACTCACGAAGGGAGCAGCTGAGCCCATTTCCTGCTTTGTATGCCACAGGCTGCTTTGCGTCTAGTTGGATAACAGCGTTGGTAGAAAGCCATTACAACAGTGCAAACACTGCCGGCGGGAACATTGCCCTTTGTCATTATGAAATATTAAAGATAATTGCTCTTGACTTATAAATTTGTATTTTCGTGAAAACTCTCTTTCAAGACCTAAAGTCCATTTTAAAAGCGGCGGGAATTATTCCGTCCCTCCGTGCGCTACTGCAGGACTTTGAAAGAAAAAAATCAAAGCGCCGCAAGTGCTGAGTCTGCACTTTATTCATTTCACCGTCGGGATATCTTATCATTAATGTAAGGTTTTTATTCATTTATGACTTGTTTAAACATGTGATTTATTTTTTGAAAGCTTTTTCTTGGTTGTTTTTTTTAGTTTCACTTCACACAAAAACACGACAGAATATTGTAAAAGACAAAAAGAGGAAATATGGAGAAAAAAAGTGATTAGAACTAAAGCCAGGACTGAAGAACCACGTATTATTTGTCTTAACCCTTGTGTCAATTTGACCCGATTCAATGTTTAATGTCGGTGTTCTTTCGGGAGTCAACAAACAAACATAAAGTACCTCACACTTAAACTTGTGAAACAATATTAATTCTAATAATTTTCTGGAGATTTTAATAGCTGGGGTCATATTGACCTCAAGGGTAAAATATGTTAGTAAATATAAAGGTAACAGGAATGTTAAACATTGAATCGGGTCATATTGACCCGAAGGCGACAGGAGGGTGAAACATTGAATCGGGTCAAACATTTTTTAAATGACCAAAAGAGGAGAACATATTTATTATATTTTAAATAAAGAACATGTGATTTCGAAGGCTTCTGTAGAAACTAGAGCCAGGACTGAAGAACCAAGTATTATTCGTCTTAAAGGGGTGCTCTTCCATTTTATTGAATTTATTTTTTGTACAAAAGGTCAGTTTACTGGTAATGGGAACTAAAAATGAATAGTCTGTGAAAACAGCCGATAATGTCTTGTGTGGCTCTAAAGGGAGCTTTTACAATGTCTGGACAAAACTAACTGATACCATCAGTTATCTGGGGTTCAGGCCAGAAAGGAGCTGAAGAAGCTGTTTTTAATCAACGTGGACATAATGCGGTTATAAAGGCACATCTAATCGCCAATACAGCAGCGTATGAATCAATGAGAAGCGCAATGCCACATCTAGTAGCCTCCAGATTATCCACCGCCTAAACTCTTGAACCTTTTTTCCATCACTGTGTTTTTTTGTTGCTAATAGGTATTTCTTGGACAGCAAAGAAGAAGGAGTGAGATGCTTCCGGATCGACGAAACCAGCGGACTCATACGGACGACGCAGCCTCTGGACAGAGAAGACGTGTCGTGGCACAACATCACCGTGATGGCCTCGGAGGTTGGTAGGTACCCCCGCTTTATTTTGTTATTTTGCAGAGTTTCCGAAAGTCTTGCTAAGACTCGGAGAAGAAAAAAACGGTTCTATTTATGCCTCGCTGCTTTTTTGACGTCCCTATTTTTACCGTCACCGCGGACACGCAATCACATCATGGGCGGATCTTTATCTTTCCGAATTATCGATTACACATTTTGGAATTGAAAATCAAAAAGTCCCTTCACCTCGTGACATACACATCCATTTAAAAAGCCGGGAGTGGCACCGTAGTAAACACATGACGTGCTATTATTCTCCGGTAGCCGGAGAGAGGCAGTTAAAATAGATTGCTTTGGTCTTCCACACTCATCGTGTTTGGCCCCCAGCTAACGGGAGACGTAGTAAATCGTTATCAGAATTGCATTGAAAATCTAGGGCGAGCTTTTTGTGTCCCCGCGACGGCGTGATTTAAAGAGTGGGAATTCAGAATTAATGATAGGTGCTTAAAAAAAAAGTTCCAACCCCGGAGGGTGTGTTTCTCTTTTCACCTTCCCCCCCCCCCCCCCACAAGATAACAAGACGGGAGGGGTCATAGAGGCAAGAGAGCCGTCCGGGGTTCAAAATCACGGTGTGAAAAATTGGAGTCAAAATCAATATCAACAAAAAAAGGGGGGGGGGGGTGCGATCCATCGAACTTCACCGTCGTTGGGAAGCGCTGCACGTTAACGGACGCACGCTCCACCTCCTCCCTATTTTTTATCTGTTTATTTATTTTGTTCTTATTTCTTTTATTATGTTTTTTACTGGTCCATCTTTTACAGTGTGATGTACTTTGTTCTTTTAACCCTTGTGTTGCCTTCGGGTCATTTTGACCCGATTCAATATTTAACCCTCCTGTCGCCTTCGGGTCAATTTGACCCGATTCAATGTTTAATGTCGGTGTTCTTTCGGGAGTCAACAAACAAACATAAAGTACCTCACACTTAAACTTGGGAAATAATATTAATTCTAATAATTTTCTGGAGATTTTAATAGCTGGGGTCATATTGACCTCAAGGGTAAAATATGTTAGTAAATATAAAGGTAACAGGAGGGTTAAACATTGAATCGGGTCATATTGACCCGAAGGCGACAGGAGGGTGAAACATTGAATCGGGTCAAATTGACCCGAAGGCAACACAAGGGTTAACTGTTGAAATGTTTTGGCTGCTATTGTCTAATTGTTTTAATTGACTACTGAAATGCACTTAAACGTTACTTACCTAATTACTTACTTAATTACTTACTCACTTATGTACTTACTTACTTATTTACTTATTTATATATTTACTTACTTTATACATACTTATATACTTACTTATATACTTACTTAAATACTTACTTATATACTTACTTAAATACTTACTTACAAACTTATTTACTTACTTGCTAAATGATATAATTACTTATATATTTACTTACTTTATACATACTTATATACTTACTTACTTATATTCTTACTTAAATACTAACTTACATACTTACTTACTTTATACACACTTATATACTTACTTAAATACGAACTTACATACTTACTTACTTTATACATATTTATATACTTACTTACATACTTATATACTTACTTACATATTTATATACTTACTTACTTTATACATACTTATATACTTACTTACTTATATACTTACTTATATTCTTACTTACTTATATTCTTACTTACTATTGGAGTCCCATACACCATGTATATTTATATACAGGACTGTCTCAGAAAATTAGAATATTGTGATGAAGTTCTTTACTTTCTGTAATGCAATTAAAAAAACAAAAATGTCATGCATTCTGGATTCATTACAAATCAACTGAAATATTGCAAGCCTTTTATTCTTTTAATATTGCTGATTATGGCTTACAGTTTAAGAAAACTCTAAAATCCTATCTCATAAAATTTTAATATTTCCTCAGACCAAGTAAAAAAAAAGATTTATAACAGCTGAGTGTTTGTCAAGGCTCAGGAAACCCTTGCAGGTGTTTCGAGTTAATTAGACAATTCAAGTGATTTGTTTAATACCCTACTAGTATACTTTTTCATGATATTCTAATATTTAGAGATAGGATATTTGAGTTTTTTTAATTGCATTGCAGAAAATAAAGAACTTCATCACAATATTCTGAGACAGTCCTGTATATATATATATATATGGTGACCACCAGCAGACCAGAAGACATGTTCAGACATTGAACTCTGTAGTTTTATCAGCGTACTTTTTTTAAATGTAAAAATATAGTTTTAGTAATAAAAAAAAGTTTTAAAAAAATGTTCTTCTTCAAAAGTTGTAAAATGCTGTATTTAGATATATTGAACACCATGAGTGACATGAGAAAATTCAAATAAAAAATCTGTCAAAATGTGCCAAAATGGCCGCTTTGACACACAAGTTGTTGTACTAAAACCTCTCTAACTTTGTTCTGCTTCACTTTTTTATACTCAAACTTTGCGGGGAGAATGTTAACATATTTTAATATGATTTGTGAGACTTTTAAACCTTTTCAACTGCCTCATTCCAAAAAATATAATCATCCTGGAAGTGCTTTTTTCAATTCGGACCTGAAATTTTTTTTTTCTTTTTCTGCGTGCCATCTTCATTTACTCTTACCCAGTAACACATAGACTGATATGTCCACATCTGAACAACAACAAAATATTTACAAATGTAAAAAATTATTAAAATAGCCCTAGTGGTTGCAGAGATACAGCCTTTTTAGTTTGGGGGATGCCATTTTCGGAGCATAGGCCTAAAAAAAGCTTACTTCTTAAAAGGTTAAAAACATCCCTCTTCAAATGGAAAAGTAAATAAAGTTTTCAACAGAGGAAAGTATTTGTTCTTCTCCGAGTGTTCTGATTAAAGCGTCCATCTTGTTGTCAGTGACGCACGATGTTTTGATATCTTTATGGTGATATCACACCGGGTATTTAAACACAGCTCACGAACAGATGAGTTAATAGCAAAAAAGTAACAATTAAAGTTTGGAGGAAAAAACAATGATGAAGTAGTTCATTTGCATATTGATTAGAATGTATACAAATTACATTAGAGGTTTTTTTTTCTTTCTTCTTCTTTTAATTAACTACAGAATCAAATTAGTCCCAATTGTTTCTATGTCCTTCCCTACATTTACAATAAATTTAATCAAGGCAGGCCCCGGATAAATTGAAGAATTGTTATCAGGTGACTCGGGGTAATTTGTTATCACAATTTGGCGAAATCTCTCGCCGACCGCCGCCGCCGCATGCTAATAGCTCCTTATCTCCTCGCCTCTCCTTGGTATTCAAGGATACAGTCACACGAGGAACAATGCATTCACACAAAAAAACTGCAGTGTCGTGACCTTCTGACGGAGAGGCGGGGCCGAGTGAACGAGCCAATCAGAGCACGGGAAATAAAAGAAACGCAGACTTATATTGAAATTATTCTCTGCATTGGACCCATCCTTAGTCATTAGTAATAATCCATTTAACTTATATAGAACTTTTTAAGATACTCAAAGACACTTTACATGTTACATTCATACACAGACGTAGCTACGGGGAGAAACTCGGGGTTAAGCAACGTATTTCAGGATGACGGTGCAGAGTACACAAAAGAGTACACTAAACAGTACACAAAAGAGTAGACAAAATAGTACGCACAATAATACACACAAAAATATATACATTTTTTTTTTCCTCCCGATTCAAAGATTATTATTTTTTGCCGCCGAGCGAGCGTTCCTGCAACACACCCAGTGAGACCAGTCCGCTGCTCCACGGTTCTATGGGGGGAGGGGGGGGGGGGGTGATGCCTTGCTCCGGGGCCCTTCGGTAATACACCACACCGAGCAGCAAATCCACCAAATGTTGCTTGAATGAAGAAATGAGATAACAAATAAACCGTGTAAATGTGATAGCCACACGAATCTCTGAAGAAATATCTCAAAAAAACCTCTGATATCATGTAATTAATTATTTCTCTCCCTCATGACATATCATTGCATGTAAAGTGTGACCCGATGAGAGGAGGGGGAGTTAAACGAGGCTGAAGCTCCTTCACGACCGACTCGTTTACACTTCACGGTGGTCAGAGCGCTCTCATTCGTAACCTCGAGGAGCCCTTCAGCTCTCTGCGCTGCCCCCGATGGCCACGCCGCGCGGGTACATGTGTCCACATAGCGCAATAAAAATAAAAATAAACCTGATTCAATAGCGCGAATCGCAATTTAAGCGTCGAACTAAATGGGCGCCGAGACACAAAGAAATTCCACCCGAAGACTAAAAAAACCCACAATGGGCCGAACAGGAAGAGGACGCAGTGTGTTTGAAACCGCAGGGTCGACGCTCTGCTATCAAAGCTCTTGACGTTCATCTCCTCTGTCTCTCGCCCCTCTCTCTCTCTCTCTCCTCCGCAGACAGCCCCAGCCTCCTCGGCCACGTGCCCGTCACCGTCCAGGTGCTGGACGTGAACGACAACCCGCCGGAAATAGCCACGGATGAGGAGGTCATCGTGTGCGAGAGCTCGAGGCCGGGACAGGTGAGCCTCTCTCTCTCTCTCTCTCTCTCTCTGCACCAGCCCTCCACCACGTTTTCTTGAGAGCGGTGCGTTAACCTCCGGCTCTCGTTTCCCCTCCGCAGTTTTTTTTGGGGGGAGCGAGAGCCGAGCAGCAATAAAACTGTAAAGTCACCGGAGGAGGGGTTGGTGTAGTTCAATCATCCCTCGTTTCTAAACGAGCAAAAAGCGCGACAGTTCTGAATCGGAGCTCACGCCGACGACTCGCTCTCCGATTCATTCAAATTAAGAAGGTTTCAGAGATTTCGCGCCATGGAAACGGATGAAAAAGGACGGAAAGAGCAGCGGAAAACACCACGAAATACATTTGAAATAGTTTCCCAGTGAGTGAAAAGAACATTTTGAATGGAGGTTGCGTTTCGGCCTCGGGGGTGTTGGCGGCGGAGCGGATCCCGATGGCGCGCCACCATCACGATGACTCAACGGGGAAGAAAAGAGACGCTCGCTAATGATTTGTGATATTGTGGCGTTTCTGATGTTCGTTGGTTGGCAGCTGCCCATCAAAAACAATTAGGAGTTAAATATCGGCTTCACGCTCAGCGTCTTGAATGCGATCCGTTATGGAGGATGTCATACGAGGCCTCAGTGTTTAAAGGAAAATTAATGATATGTTGTTGTATATATGATTCACAATATTCACATTTTGACTTCATTCAAATTTGGCGGTTGCCATTTAAACACATTTTTAAAAACAAGGTTGGAGATATTGACGCGTGTTTGCAGGTAAATTATGAAATAAACTGATTCAGGGTCAGATTTTGGGACCTGAAGTATTACTAATAAATTTGTTTAAAAAATGACTAATTTTGTTTGTTTGTTGAATTAGTTAAAAAACTCTGAAATTTGTCAAATTAGATTTTTAAAAATAAATTCGTAAAATTAGTTTTAAAAAATGTTTTTAATAAAAATAAAAATAAATCCTGTTTATCGACACACACTCGTTCTCACATTATTTTGATCGTAATTAAGTTCTATTGTTTTATTAATAACATTTTAAATGTAGTTTCAGTTGTATAGTTTTATTCCATTTTCAATAATCAATTTTTTATTTCACGCTGTTTTACTGTGATTACAGCTTTTACTTCCGCATATAATACATTTTGATATATATTTTTAGATTGCATTGCTCTCAAATCTTTATTTTTTTCTATTGTTCTTGTCTCCACTGTCCACACAGCCCTTCAGTTATGGTAATGTGGACAACTGAACAACTGCAGCGCTGCGTCGCTCTATTCTTTTGCAGCCGATGATTACTTAATGCAAATATTATGTTTAATGCAACGTTATTTTCTCACCCACCACCGGTTGCATCGCCGAGCTCACACGTCTCTTAAGAAATCCAAACGCCGCATTAGACCGCCATTACGCTCTGAACCACATTCACATTATGGAAAAACCACTTTGCGCCCACTCAGGAAAACAATCATGTGGCCGTGTTTCCTCAGGCGGAGCGTCTGAAAGCTCACAGACACACAGCCGGACTACAGTGAAGCGTACGGATGTTTCCAGAATGTCCTTTCTTCATGTTCAACCGTGTTGACCAACATACATTTAAGAGTTTCTCCTTTTTCCCATTTAATTTCAAGAAGTCACCGTAAAAAGCTAGATGAGCAGAAATGAGCTCTAACTAGTGTAAACGTGAATTAGATGACATTCATATATACATGTGGACATTAATCACAGCATGTTATCTTTCTTATATTTATACACTACAGTTCAAAAGTTTGGTGTCACGTAGAAATGTCCTTATTTTTCAAAGGAAAGTCCGTTTAAAAAATAAATGAAGATAACATTAAATTAATCATGAATACTCTCTCTACATAGTTAATGTGGTACATGAATATTCTCTGGTGTTTAATGAAGTCTCTACAGAGGTGTGTAGAGGCCCATCTCCAGTGTTCTCATGGTACATTGTGTTATCGCCTTAGAAGACTAGCGGAGGGGTAGAAAACCCTTGAAAACCTTTTTTATGTGAGCGCAGCTGAAAACAGTTATGCTGCTGAGAGAAGCGATAAAACTGGCCTTCCTTTGAGCGACAAGTTTGAAGAACTACTTCAATATTTACAATAAAAATCATTATTTATAACCTCGTCAATGTCTTGACTATATTTTATATTCATTTTCCAATATGTTTGATAAATAAAAGTGAGAGTTTTCATGGAAAACCCCAAATTGTCTGGGTGACCCCAAACTTTTAAACGGTAGTGTAAAAACTAAAATGTAGCTAAAATCTAGCGTTAGCATCTGATCACAAAACATTTTAAAAGTTAATTAAAATATAAAGTCACTACTAAGTACCGTGTTCCTGTTCCAACTCGGTGCTTAGCCGTTCATAGAGTAAGAGAAATACTCACGAACATCTTTTCCTTCAGTACATCGTCAGCTAACGTACGTTTTGCGAAGTCAAGTTACGAGATTTACCTCTACTTCCTGTCTCGCCAGAAGAACTTCAAAATAAAAAGAGCCAACACATACAAAGGCATTTACAAAATAAAGGCTTGCGGGAAATAGTCGCCATATTAACAGAACCTTTTCAGAGTCATTTACACTGGCGGCTTTTACTTATTACGTGATATCGGAAAAGAAAAGAGTCCTCCGAGAGCCGGCGGTGAGCCCCCCCTCGGCCCCCCGTCGGCCTTAATAACATCCCCATAAGGAAAGCTCACACTGCACGGTGAAAAGCCGGAGGCATGTGAGGGTCCACTGGGAACGCCGACGGGCCGGGAATGTCATCAATTCAGGGGGCGGGGCCACGCGGGCTTTTGGCGTGGTGAGTTCTCTGAGGGAACGCCAGAGGCCATTCAACACAGCGATGAGGTCACGTCCGAGGAAGAAAGGCTTTACCTTCCAGGTTAAGGGCGATGACGCCAGTTTATTACACACAACTGTTGAAATAAGGAATTAATGTACAAATTAAGTTGTTTATTGTCGTTATTCCTTTGATGTGCTTGAGCCAACAGACAGAAATATTCTCTTTATTATTATTTTGTATCTTTATTTCATATACACGTTATAGTGTACATACATACACTAGAAGTACATACACTAGAATTACATACATGACACATACTTATACTATAAGTACATACACTAGAATTACATACATGACACATACTTATACTATAAGTACATAAACTAGAAGTACAAACGTGACATTTGACCTCTTCAATGAGTACCTCTGAATCTGATCAGGAGCGTCAGAATGAGAGTTAGTTTTCTTCTTCTGCGCTAAACACAGAACCATAAAGGTTCCATCTGGAACCGAAAAAAGGTTCTTCATAGTGATGCCATAGAAGAACCATTTCTGGTTCCACAAAGAACCTTTCACACCAGGGTTCTTTAAAGAACCAATTCCTTAAAGAGTTCTTGAAAGAACCTATAATGGTTCTTTAAGGCACCATTTCTGGTTTTATAAATAACCTTTCAAACCAGGGTTCTTGAAAGAACCAGTTCCTTAAAGTGTTCTCCAAAGAACCTATAAAGGTGCCTTAAAGAACCTTCAAAAAATGGTTCTTTAAGGCACCATATCTAGTTCCACAAAGAACATTTCAAACCAGGGTTCTTTAAAGAACCATTTCCTTAAGGAGTTCTCCAAATAACCTTTAAAAATATCTCAAAGAACCCTAAAAAGTGGTTCTTTAAGGGACCATTTCTGGTTCCTTTGAAACCAGGGTAAGGAGTTCTTGAAATAACCCATATTGGCGCCTCAAGCTAAACAATGGTTCTTCAGTCGGTGTTGGTTCTTAGTAGAACCACAAAGCCTTTGAGAGAACCATTTGAGAACCCTCCCTTGTCTGTGTGCAGCTGATCCAGACGGTGGCGGCGGTGGATAAGGACGACTTTGCCAACGGGCAGCGGTTCTCCTTCGCGCTGCCCAGCCTGCTGCCGGTCAATCCCAACTTCACCCTGAAGGACAACCAAGGTAATCACGCCGATCGATGAGCCGCTTGTTTGCATTGCTTATGAGCATTGCGCTCCGCCGCCTCCGGGGGGGGGGTCTCTCCATCCTCGTCCAATAAGCCGCCGCGCTGATTTCCTCCCTCTTACCTCTTCGGAGGCGGTTTTAAAAAATAAGCGCAGTGTCAACGTGGCGCCGGGTGTCTGGGGGATGTTTGGGCATGTTTGGGCATCGTGTTGGCAAACGAACACCTCACACTCCCCCCCCCCCCCGGACTCCCGTTGCATTATTTTGAGCCGATGCGGAAAAGGCCGACGGCAGGTGTTGCCACGGCAACCGCCTCAGGTGAGTTTGTCCGAGCGGGCGATCATCACGAGAGAAGAGAGAAAGAAAAAGAAAAAGAGCTCTCGGCCCAGAAGATCTCACGGTTGTTGCCCGCTGAGGAGGAAGACGAGGAGTTCTCAGCACTTCAGATGGATCGCTGAGAGAGAGAGAGAGAGAGAGATCAAAGTGATAATAGGAGACGGGTCTGTTCAGCCCTCGGTCCAGGTGCTTCCCCCCCCCCCGTGGAGGTGAACCCTCGAGATGTCCCACCTCCTCCCCCGAGGGGTGGACGAATCAAACGAGGCAACTCATTGGTAGATATCTAACGTTTGTTTTCATGCATCATCATCGTTACTGGAGCTCTCGTTCTCCACGAGGAAATAAAAACTAAATAAAATGGCCACGCCAGCCACATTGTTGTTTTGACATATTTTTTTTTTTGGGCTGCGATTTTGGCCGGTGGTAAAAATACAAAAAAAACACATCCTTCTTGGCTTCGCCGCTTATTGTTTTATCAAATGTTCTCTCGAGGAACGCGAGGAGGGAACGCCTCCTCGCCTCCACTGTTTCCTCGCAGCACATTTTTTGTTATTATTATTTTGCGCCGAGTCGCCATATGCTGCGTTCAGGGACGCGATGGAACGCGAATTGATGGAGCTAGTGATGAAAAAGCCGCTTTAACGACGATTGTTGCCCCCTCTTCATCTTTAAAAAATGAAAATAAAATATCTGAACATAATAAATGTGCTGACTTTGAGGTTCTTGCTGGGAGCTCCCAGGACAAATTGGTGTCCGTGTGGGACCGGAGCCGACGGATCAGTGTCTCCAAAGGTCTGCTTGGGTCACGAGGACCAGGACCAGGTTCTACGGGGACAAGGTGGACCGGTCCACTTTGAGTGCGTGGAACAAATGAAAAAAACTCTCATTTATTTTTTTTAATTTATTTTTTTACAATAATTTTATTTTAAGACAAAAGACAATACATAGACATAACACCTAGAGGACAATAAACAATGCAGACGACAAAACAATGGACATAACATCATAAAGTCAGAATATTTCTGGAAGAAAAAAAAATGAAAAAAAACAACAACAACAAAAAACAAACAAAAAAAACATAATAATTATTAGAAGGAGAAGAAGAAAGAAAGACAGATGCATGTGTATATGTGTGTGCGTGTGTATTTATGAATTAACTAATAATTTGTGAAATTGGGCTATACAAATAAACTGAATTGAATTGAATAAGAGGAGTGGTGTCATGTTTGTAAAAATATAGTGAATGATGACCAGATGTCGTGGTATTCTGTTGTATTGTAAATGATAGATGAGGTGAGTTGTTCCATTGAAATATATTCTGACATTAAATTTTTCCAGTGTAAGATATGTGTGTTATTCCTTGATTTCCAGTTCACGAGGATTGTTTTCTTGGCGATAGTTAGGGCCACGAGAAGTATTTTGCAGTTTGTTTTGCTCAGGTTTATAGATGAGATGTCTCCCAGTAAACAGAGTGATGGGGATAATGGGATGAGGCAGCCCAGGAAAACAGACAGTGACTCAGTTATTTGTTTCCAAAAGTGTTGAACTGGTGTGCAGTGCCAGGTGGCGTGAATGTAACTATCCTGAGTATTTTGCATGCAATGTGGACAGATATCTGTAGTGAAACACATTTTAAACATTTTGTGCCCAGTGTAGTGAATTCTCTTAAAACACAATCCAAATATCACCAGATGAAAATGTCCCTAATGGTTGCAAATGTATGCTCTCAAAAAAGTTGTTTGACTTATTCCCTAACAGAGCCATCTGCAGCAACACACATATCCCCAAGGCAAAAACCCTTCTTCCCTTCTTCTTTTGAAGGAGTGGAAGAATTTTGTATTTTTATTTTTTTGTAGTTCATGCCATTGGAGCAATGGCGCCTTCCAATTTGGATCCAGCTCCCGGGATCTTTTTTTTAAATGAAAGAAAATAAAAAGCTTTCTCATATGTGATATAATCCCGTGTGGGATGGACTAATTGAAATAAGAAATTATTCAAATTTGTTTTAATCATTTTGTCTGGAACTTTACGAACATTCCTTATAATTTATCCCTCTGTCTCAATATAAAAGGTCAGATAACCAACAGATCCTAAAAAACTACTTCCTGTTTCCTCCCACGGCTTCCTTTCCTCCACCTGGGTAGTCATGGTTACAGACGGGACGTGTTTTCAGGGTTCATACGGTCATGGAAAACCTGGAAAAGTCATGACATTTTAAAATAAGTATTTCCAGGCCTGGAAAAATCCTGGGGAGAAAAATGTAATTCACAAATGTTGGAAAAGTCATGAAAATTTTTAATATTCATATGTCTATTCACGCTGAGTTTAGAATAATTAATCTGATTTTAAAAGAAAGACGCTTAAACCAATACTGGCGGTGTAATTTTTGTTTTGACGCGCTGTGAGTGAACACACCTTAACTGGAACGTTTGGTGTCCATAGCAACAGTAACTAAGGGATAATCCACTATCATGTATCAGGCATGAGAATCCCTCACCTTTCGGCGAAATTCGCCGTTTTGAAACCAAAATAGGTGACTGACGTGAATCGTGTAGATCCGAAGAGTTTTTGTTTTGGGGTAGGTGGGGGGGTCAATTGGCCGGCCGGCGTTTATGAGATTGGAGTGGGACACGGAGAAAATGTGGAGTGGTGCTTTTCGCAATAGAACATCTTTGATGGGCACGTGTCGCATCTCGGCCAATCAGCGTCAAGATGTCTTCAGCGTTTGGTGGTTTAGGTTAGCTTGAATGTTAGCCCGCTATCTGCTGCTGTCACGCTGCACGGTGGAGCGATGCTAACAAAGTACCCGTACGTTAAGAGCGATGTGATTTAGCATATTTTTAGTATCGATACTTCATTAAAAGAGCGATCAGAGCGCACGCGCTGCTCCGTGTCGAGCTGTCTGCGCACACTGCGCAGCGAGTGCCGTTAAGTGGCGGAATTTTCGGCTTTAAAAATAAAAATTAAAAAAGATGCCAGAAGTGAAATGTTTAAGTTCAGTCTGTAAAGTTCTGTTACTGTAACTCTCCAGTTGCTCATCCTGATGAACTCTGTATCATCTGGTCAGATACAGACTAACAGTCTCATAGTGATAATCAATGCTATGATGGCTCCATGTAGTTTCATTAATATCTTGTAGGCTAATACTAATAATACTGCCATTTGTTAAGTGTTGAAAAGTTGGTAAAAGTGAACCATACAGATATTTTATTTATTACTATTATAGATAAATATACCAGGATCGTATTTATGGTACTGTTTTATGGTATTGTATCAGTGTCATGATATTTATGGCAGGTATGGCATAGATTAGAACATACGTGTCAAACTCATGGCCCGCGGGCCAAATGTGGCCCGCCACGTCATTTTATGTGACGGCATTCTTGTGTCCTTAAGATTCACTTGTTGGTTCATAATTGACTGTAAAAGGGAATATAAATAAATAGTTGTGTTGTGCATACTGTGATATTCTGAACACTCAGGTTCAAACTGCAACATCTTTTCATTAAATACATTTGAGAAGTTAAAAATATCCCTCGATTTAGGTCTCAGCTTGTCATTCAGGGGTGATAGTGCGTCCCAAAGCCAGACCAGTGGAGAACCACTGCCCAAACCAGTGGAGAACTACTGCCCCAGACCAGTGGAGAACCACTGCCCAGACCAGTGGAGAACCACTGCCCAGACCAGTGGAGAACCACTACCCAGACCAGTGGAGAACCACTACCCAGACCAGTAGAGAACCACTACCCAGACCAGTGGAGAACCACCTGTCTCAACTGTGAAAAAGCTTTTAACAAAGTTAATGTAATAATGTTTGTTTGATCTTTGATAAAGTAATGTGGGTTAAAATAAATATAATTAAATAAAATAGATGTATTGTATAATATTAAATACATTTGCATATATAGTTATTATACATTTATATAAGTACACCTAAATAAACAAACAAATGCAAAGACAGTTATTTAACAATATGTTCTGGAGTAGTTAGAATTATACCGTGTTAGTGACAACCGGCCCTTTGAGGGCAGCCATGAGGCGGATGTGGCCCTCGGTGAAAATGAGTTTGACACCCCTGGATTAGAAGATCGTGACAACCAGGTAGAGGCAGAACAGACTCAAGGAACAGAGTCATGGCTCAGCAGAGCACAAGACTTGAAGACTTGTTCACGCCAACAAAAAAAAGGAAGTTGGCTCATGAATGACTATATTATATACAATATTACTATTATTATAGGGCCCACTGACTTGGTGTCAGAATGGAGGAACTATAGATTATCATACAACGTCCAACATCGATGTTCGTGGAAGTCACCAGCACCCCCGCGCGCCTATCCTTCTCACCTTTTTCACCCCTGACCCGTTTTCATGCCTGATGTATACACCGAGATTTCGCAACATGTTTGGTCATCGACATTTAGTTTAAAGTCCTGGAAACTCATTGGTCAACACGTGTGTGACCCCTGGCTGAGGAGACACGAGCCTCCATGTGACCTCGGCGGCCAATCAGATGACTGGGGGAAAAAAACCAACACATATCTGGTTAAAAAAACAAAACTCGTAGCTCCATTTGAGGTTGATTTTTTGGTGAAATAGTAATAACACAATAACACAATAGCAACTAATTTAGGTATAAAACTTTATTTTTTACGCAGCATTTAGCCTTTTTTTATACTCCCTGATTGGTTCTGCTGTGTCATTTTCCCGCCTATCCTCACATCTAGAATATGAATATGAATCTCTGGAGCTCGCACCGCTTCACTCGCTTTTTGAACTCCCCCCTCAAATGAGGTGTCGGAGTCACGCCGCGCCACCGCGTGCCACGAGTTAGAAGAGAGAGAGAGAGAAAAAAGAGAGAGAGAGAGAGGCACAATGCGCCAGCTCATACTGTCGACTGTCTGATAATTAAAGTAAGCCGAGTGCTCTGGAAGCTTCTTTCTTTCTTTCTTTGGGTCGCCGCTCGGTGCCAGAACCTAATGCCTCACCAAATCCCTCCGAATCACTCACAGCACCCTAACTCTCTGGTGACCTCCTTTCCTCCTCCCTTACAGATCGCTCACAATGGAGGGAGAGTTGGAGTCTTTCATCCATTCTTTTATTTTTGTATTTATTTTGGGACTATTTTCGTGCGTGTTGTTGCTGTAAAAAGAAGAAGACGGGTTTAGTTTAAAACCTCCAATTTTTTTCTTTTTTTTCTTTGTCAAACCAACAAATCGATACAACAACAACAACTTATGAAACACATAGTTTAAAAAAAAATTAAACACAGAACAAGACAAGTTCAATGAAACTCAAAGTTAGGAGACAAGTGACATCACAAAGTGAATTGAAGAAACAACGCTCACTTCTTTTTTTTAAACCAACAAATTGATTCCTCGAATTTCATGTAATTTAACATTCGGGACTTTTAGAAAGAATTAACCAGGCTCAAAATTGAGGATGATGATTAATGTTCGATTTCATGTGTTTTTCTGTCCTCCTCAGATAGTTTGCATAGTTGGTTGTTTATGCTGACATTTGTTGTTGTTTTGTTGTGAGGTCATGTGTAACTTGTTCAAAATGATTGAAAGAAGAAAAAAAAAAGAACTAAAGCGTCATCTGGAGGAAGCTATTCGTTTACGTCTCCCACCACCTCGGATGTCTTAACATCTTAATATCCATAAACGTGGAACGATCGGTGTCTTTTCCCATCAGGCACCTGGAAGGAATTTGGAGCTTGAAGTGTCAATTTTTTTGGTGGCGGGAAAAAGATGGATTCAGTCTTTTCTCATCCCGGAGAAATCGTGATCTTTCCTTCATATTCAACATATTGATGAGTTCCATTAGGAGTCTGAGGGAGCGCTGAAGAGTTACTTTAGCATAACAAACTATTCCTGGTTGTCTTTAAGGACCCGGATACGGCCGACACGCCAACGTCTCTTTGCCTCTTTAACCCAAAGCCCGCCCTATAGACGGTTTATGTTCATCGCCGATCATCAGAGGACCAATCGAACGCCTCACACACAGTGTCAGCGCTCACACCCGCCATTCATCAAGCTTAAAGCTCCCATTAGTGTGTGTGTGTTGCTTCTCCGGCCTCGTTAAACCCCCAGAGACCAGCTGAAAAAACACTTCCGGTTTCCGGAGTTTCACTTCCTGTTTCAGAAGTCCCTTTCAAAATAAGAGTTTTCAGCGATCTCCCGAGATTGACTCACTTCTCCCATAATTAAAACACCTCATTCATACAATCAACATCCTATAGATATGATAACAATAAGTCATCTTACGATCAATATTACAGTTACAGATATAATACTGTGACAGTAGTAATAAGAAGACATCTTTGCGCGTGCATGTACGTGCACGGACAAACGTGTCTTCGTATTACTACTAGTGGCCATACTTTTTATGCTTTTATAATACATTCTTCAGAATATTCCTCATAGTATGTACATTATCTTTCTATATGCGTTATTTAAGACTTCCTTATTTACATGTGCAAGTGTACATAAAATCCACTACAACCTAACGATATTCAATGTCATTAAAGCTATATATAAAAAATATAAAAAATAAGACACCTGGAAGAAATCTGGCGTTTGTATATGAATTTGTTGGCGAAAAAAAAAGGAGAACATATGGATTCACTCTTTTGACGTCGAGGAAGTCTCTTGACACTCGCTCGTGGAGGCGGAGCATGAGGCTCCTCAGTAATCGTGATGCATTTGAAGTGCTGGATGCAGGTCATATTCAACATATTCAACGCCACTATGGCTATACAGGACTGTCTCAGAAAATTATAATATTGTGATAAAGTTCTTTATTTTCTGTAATGCAATTAAAAAAACAAAAATGTCATGCATTCTGGATTCATTACAAATCAACTGAAATATTGCAAGCCTTTTATTCTTTTAATATTGCTGATTATGGCTTACAGCTTAAGAAAACTCTAAAATCCTATCTCATAAAATTTTAATATTTCCTCAGACCAAGTAAAAAAAAAGATTTATAACAGCTGAGTGTTTGTCAAGGCTCAGGAAACCCTTGCAGGTGTTTCGAGTTAATTAGACAATTCAAGTGATTTGTTTAATACCCTACTAGTATACTTTTCATGATATTCTAATATTTAGAGATAGGATATTTGAGTTTTCTTAAGCTGTAAGCCATAATCAGCAATAAATCAGAATAAAAGGCTTGCAATATTTCAGTTGATTTGTAATGAATCCAGAATGCATGACATTTTTGTTTTTTTAATTGCATTACAGAAAATAAAGAACTTCATCACAATATTCTAATTTTCTGAGACAGTCCTGTATATATATATATATATATATATTCAAAAACAATGTTCAGCTGCTCCATGAAAAGTACTTTATGACTAAAACCTGCCCCGTTAATAGACCCTTTAAATAGACCCGACTCCACTGCGCCTCCTTTACAATGGCTGGGAAGCGAATGCCTCTTTGATCTCGTTATCTGTCACATTGAGATGACATTTGCTTCTAAAAAGGCAATTAGACGGAGGCTGTGATCTTTAAATAAGCCGACGCACTCCAAGTAGATCAATGGATTTTTTTTCTTTTTTTCTTCCGAAGGCGTCCGTCTCCGGCGTGCGTGCCGAGGAACCCGATATCATTACGGTTAATATCAGCCGCCGGTATGAAAAAAAGAAACGCCGCCGAGCCCGTTGATACGCGGGATGTTTAATTAGCGTTTGTGTCATTCACACTACACGTGTGTGTGGGGGGGGGGGGGAGCCCCTCCATTACCACAATCACGCATTATCTGCAGAAACGACTCAATTTGCGCCAAAGAGGGCGAGTAATTGTTAGAATTTCACGTATGTGGCATGATAACTCCCATTATTCAAGGAAACAGTCCGAGATTTCCCTTATTTTTTCTTATCTTTATTTAAAAAAGGGATCATTTTATTATTAAACCTTAATTTAACATGCAGGTGAATCCCATTGAGATTAAAAAATCTCTTTTTCGAGGCTGACCTGGAAAAGACGGGCAACAACAACAAGATAGGAAACACAAAGTTACAAACTGTTGGCCGTGACTTTGGGTCGCCCTTGAAGAAAGTCTCATTTGGTGGCGACAGCACAGTGAGGAGCTCTAGACACTCCTCACTGCACACACACACACACACACACACACACACACACATCCATGTTAACCTCAAACAGCTTACAGGAAAATTAAGGTTCCATCTGGAACCGAAAATGGTTCTTCAGAGTGATGCCGTAAAAAACATTCTGGTTCCATGAAGAACCTTTCAAACCAGGCTTCTTTAAAGAACCATTTCCTTAAAGAGTTCTTCAAAGAACCTATAAAGGGGTCTCAAAGAACCTTTAAGACATGGTTCTTTAAGGCACCATTTCTGGTTCCAAGAAGAACCTTTCAAACCAGGGTTCTTTAAAGAACCATTTCCTTAAATAATTCTTCAAATAACCTATAAAGGTGCCTCAAAGAACCTTGAACAAATGTTTTTTTAAATGTACCATTTCTGGTTCCGCAAAGAACCTTTCAAACCAGGGTTCTGGAAAGAACCACTTCCATCAAAGAGTTCTTCAAAGAACCTTTAAGACATGGTTCTTTAAGGCACCATATCTGGTTCCACAAGGAACCTTTCAAACCAGGGTCCTTTAAAGAACCACTTCCATCAAATATTTCTTCAAAGAACCTATAAAGGTGTCTCAAAGAACCTTAACAAATGGTTCTCATTTTGATGAACAACTGAGGTCACAGTTGGGTCCCGCGTGGCGAGTATTGCTCTAAAACATCCCAAAATGTTGCACTTACGCCAACTTTTGCTACCCGCTGCTGTGAAATCTCACTTCTCTTCATATCTTGAGACGGAGAGACGAGAACCCGTGTGAGAGAAGTCTGCAGGAGCATTAGGAAACAGAGGAGCCATTTTCCACTTCGCGGATCACACTCCTAATGAACCCAGATCTGGCAGACTTCCACGGGCTTGTGTTGAGCCGTGAACACAGTATGCATGTTAATACACATTTATTTATAGATATATATATATCTATATATGTCTGTGTGTGAAAAAAAACATGTGAAAAAAGGGAAAATGGCTTCCTAGGGATGAGAAAAATAGCAGAGATAAGAATGTTCAGGGTAACGCCACGACGCGGTCTTCGTGTGTGTGTGTGTGTGTGTGCGTGTTTGTGTGTGTGTGTACACAAGGCTTGTTTTTGTCTCTCTGCCTCAGCCACTTGTCTTCTTTCTCACACACACACACACACACACCCTCATCTCACAACTCCCCATCTCTCTTCCTCGCTATTTTGCATCTCTCACATTCCCCCTCCCCCCCCCCCCCCCTCTCCCCCTCATCTGCTTGCTCGATACGGCGATAGTGCGAGCCCGACTTAATAAAGCTTGAAGTACGCGTTGTCATTCCAGCTGTCGATCATTGTAATTATTCATAGATGGAGCGGCGGGATGGGAGTGGGAGGCGAGCAGCAGAGAGTCTATCGACGGAGAGGCGTTATATTTTTATTACTATTATAACTTTCCGCCGCATGGAAAAGGTGAAAAAAAAGGTTACCTTGGCGTGACTCCTTTTTTTCTTCCCCCCCCCCGTAACTTATTTGTGAACGTGCAGTTTCCTTGATTCCTTGGTTCCTTGATTCCTTGGTTCCACCACAGCCGCACCCTGTGCCCGACGTTGTCCATCAAGGGTCGGACCGCCGAACACTCTCAGAAGGGGGCGTGGCCAGTAAAGGGGGCGTGACCAGTCAAGGTCGGCGTGTCAGACTCTGAACCCCTTGGTCCACACAACGGAATAATTTCTGGTTCCATGAAGAACCTTTCAAACCAGGGTTCTTCTTCAAAGAACCTATAAAGGTGTCTCAAAGAACCTTAACAAATGGTTCTTTAAGGCACCATTTCTGGTTCCGCAAAGAACCTGTCAAACCAGGGTTCTTTAAAGAACCATTTCCTTAAAGAGTTCTTCAAAGAACCTATAGAGGTGTCTCAAACTAAAAAACTGTCAGGAGGTGATGGTTCTTCGTAGAACCACAACGCCTTCTAAAGAACCATTCTTGTTCCGTCCGTGTACGTTCACTCCAAAAGAACCAGAACATCTCTAGACAGGTAGAGTTGTTACATCATTAGTCCTCGACAGCGTTGCTCCGGCAGCCAATCAGAGCCGCCGCCTCAGCGTCGCCGTCGCTCTGGCATCCAGGTTCAGGGTTGAAGCCGAGACGACGAATACAGCAAGTCTCTCTTTTAATCTCCTCCTCCTCCTCCTCCTCCTCCTCCTCTTTTCATCACCGCTTCCTCTCGAGGTCTCTCGTGTTTGCTCTCTCTTCTGTGCAAACATTGTTTTTTTTGGAACGTCTGTTTATCCCCGCGACACAAACGAGCAACAAAACGAACGAGCCCTTTTGAAAAATAATCACTTCACAACGCAGCGCGTTGCGGGTTCAGGACCCCGAATCTGTGCCCGTATGAAAAGGTAATTGCCGGCTTCGCCGAGAGGCACGGAGCCGGCAATGAGTCCCGGTACTAATTGATTTCTTTCTCTTTTTTTCCACAGACAGCACAGCCAGCATCGTGGCCCGGCGGCGGCGCTTCGACCACCTGACCCAGGACCTGTACCGGCTGGCCGTCGTGGTGTGGGACGGCGGCGAGCCGTCGCTGAGCGGCACCAGCACCCTGACCCTCAGGGTCTGCCCGTGCCAGAGCCACGGCCGGGTCCGCATGTGCCAGGGAGAGGCCTTCCTGTCCTCGGCGGGCCTCAGCACCGGAGCGCTGATCGCCATCCTGCTGTGCATCGTCATCCTGCTGGGTGAGGAGGGTACTGCAGCGCGGGGGGAAAGGGGGAGGCGCCCGGGGGGGGGGGGTTGTGTGGGGGTGGGGGTTTAAAGGGGTGTGACAAGGGGAGGAGGGGGAGGAGGAGAAGGTGGGGGAGGAGAAGAAGAACGGGGAGGAGGAAAAGGAGGAGAGGGAGGTGGGGGAGGAGGGGGGGGAGAGGAGGAGGAGATGGAGGAGAAGAAGAAGGAAGAGATGGAGGGGAGGAAAAGAAGAAGGTGGAGGAGGAGGAGGAGGAGGGGGGAGAAGAAGGTAGAGGAGGAGAAGAAGAAGGTGGAGGAGGAAAATGAGGTGGGGGAGGAGGGGGGAGAGGAGGAGGAGATGGAGAAGAAGATGAAGAAGAAGAAGGAAGAGATGGAGGAGGAGGAGAATAAGGGGGAGGAGCAAGAGGAGCAGGAGATGGAGAAGAAGAAGAAGAAGGAAGAGATGATGGAGGAGGAGAAGAAGGTGGAGGAGGAGGAGAAGGATGGGGAGAAAGAGGAGGAAAAGGAGGAGGGGGGGAGAAAAAGGAAGAGGAAGAGGGGGGCGAGGAAAAGGAGGAAAAGTAGGAGGAGGAGGGGAATGAGGAGAAAGGAGGAAGGGGGGGGGCAAGGGAGAGGAGGAGAGAGGGATGAAAAGACACGCAAGGACACAGCTAGAATCAGGAATGAGGGTGGAAGATGTTGAAGAGGGCAGAGGTGGAGGAAAAGAGGAAAGGACGTTGAAGGACAGAAGAGGAAGAGGATGAGAGAGGAGGAGGAGGAGGAGGAGGAGGAGGAGGAGGAGGCCCGGAGGAGAGGTGACTAGAAAGAAGACGGCGAGGACAAAGATGAGTGGAATGTAGATTACAGGGTCCGTGTGATTCAGGGAGGAGGCGTCGCCTCAACCAGAAGGTCGGGGGTCGGATTCACATTCAAGTCCAGGATCGGACCTGAAGCTCGTCGCTCGTTGCCGATGGCGATGTTGATGGTGATGGTGATGGCGATGTTGATGGCGATGGCGATGTTGATGGCGATGGCGATGGCGATGTTGATGGCGATGGCGATGGCGATGGCGATGTTGATGGTGATGGCGATGGCGATGGCCGCCGCCGTAACGCGGCGTGACGCACACAGTACATACGCTCAGACGCTGTGAGCAACAAGCAGGGCGGCTCACTGCAGGCCTGGAGTCAGTGAGTGTGCGTGCCTTGTTGCCATAGCAACCGGTCTGATGCAGCATTGTGAGTGTATATATGTTTATATATATATATATATTGAGAAACTTTTGAAGGCGCAGTGGGGACAGTCGCCTGTCAAGGTGTAAAAAAACGAGAGAGTCTGAGATTTTAAAAAATTGAAAAGTCAACAACCACCTGTCAAATCGCACTACCCCCCCCCTCCCTCCCCCCTGCGTAAACCCAAACTGACGATTGCACCAAACCTGCCTAGCGACACGGCCGCCGCCGCTGCTCTAGCGAGTGAAGGTTATGAATATTCTATTCAAAAGCGCTCCGCCCAGAACCCGAGAACTAAAGGCCATCACCAGAGAGAGAGAGAGAGAGAGAGAGAGAGAGAGAGAGAGAGAGAGAGAGAGAGAGAGAGAGAGGGAGAGAGAGAGAGAGGAAGAGGGAGGGAGAGAGAAAGGGAGAGAGAGAGGGAGAGGGAGGGAGGGAGAGAGAGAGAGGGAGGGAGAGAGAGGAGAGAGGGAGGAGGGAGGGAGGGAGGAGGGAGGAGAGAGAGAGAGAGAGGAGGGAGAGAGAGAGGAGAGGGAGGGGGAGAGAGAGAGAGAGAGAGGGAGGGAGAGAGAGAGGGAGGGAGAGAGAGAGAGAGAGGGAGGGAGAGAGAGAGAGGGAGAGAGAGAGAGAAATCCATCAGATTCCACTCCATTTCACAACATTTTCTATCATTTTGTGTGTTCTATAATTGTGCAGCTCTGTCGGTGGTACAAACAGGAAGTAGCTGAATGCGGTTGACCCGGTCAAGTGGTGATCTGAGGAGTCTCTCTCTTAGTAATGAGATGCACCCGATCCACCACAATCAACACATCTCAGTGGTTAACGTTTTCACCTGGAGGCCAACGTTAGCTTACGCCGTTTTTTTCGGGTCAAGATTTCTTGTCGTATCAATATGTTGCTCACACTCGATGTAGGCGATATATTACTTAAATATTGGAAAAAAAGACAATGTTTCTTATTTTAATCTAAACTATTGTCTCTCATTCATTTGGGTCATTTAAGGTTTTATACTTCATGCTTTGGAATTCTCATTGTTAGTTTAGACGTGTTTGGTCGTGTAAATTTGGTTTAAAGTTCTGGACACCCCATTGGTCAACATGTGTATGATCCCTGCTTCTACTTCCTGGTTCTCACATGCCGCGTCGTGCGATTGGTCGACCCCGCTCTCTGTCCACCAGGTGGACTAAAGAGGTTTTTTTGGGGTTTTTTTGTTGCCGGTTTCATTATAAACCCACAAGCAAGGAAACAGATGCAGACAGATGAATCTGCGCATAATTGCCGGCGTCACCCCGTGTCTCGGGGGTGCGGTCTCACACATTATGGTCCCTAATGGAAAAGTTTATTTTGTTGTCGGATTACACATTTAGCTTCTTTCTTTTTCTTTTTTTTCTCCCGTGTTCTCCGAGTTTAACTCAATCAGGTTTTTGAGCCGCTGTGATCTGCCCTGCAGGAAAAGCATTAGGAAGAAATAGTGGTAAAAATATGAATCCTGACGATGTTAATAATGTCCTTTTTTTTATTATTAGCATAACTGTCTGCTCATACCTGGGGGGGGGGGGGGATAATCAGATGGACAAAAAAAAAGTGCAGAAGCCCCGCGGCCCTCGGAACGTATTAACTCTCCTATCTGGTTCACCTGATTTAATTATATATTTTTCTCGGGGAGAGTATGCACCCATTCTGCCCATAAAAATTATCAGAATAAATTTTAAAAGACGAAGCGACGTCGTTATTATGTCCGGCTTTTTTTAACGGGAGCTCAGCAGGACCGTTGGTGTCTGTGCACCTTTTACGTCTTTCTATGTGGCCCCTACCGGCTTGAAAGACATGACCAGCTTTTCTTCAAGAAATGTAATAAAAAATATCATGTGCTTTTCTTTTTAAGGTTTTAAATCAAGTGGGGAAAAAATTATCCTGTGCTTTTATTTTGAAGGTTTCAAATTTAAGGGGAACAAAATATCTTGTGCTTCTATTTTGAGGGTTTCAAATTAAAGGGAACAAATATCCTGTGCTTTTAGTTGGAAGGTTTCAAATTTAAGTTAAAAATATCTCCTGTGCTTTTATTTTGAAGGTTTCAAATTAAATGGATGCATGTTATAATATCAGAGAAATGCTCTTATGAACAATAGTGCTACACAAATAAACAATAATCAAATGCAAAGAGAGTTACATAACATTATGTTTGGCAGTTGTTTAGAGAGTGTTTCAGTTACACCGGCCCTTTAAGAGGGCGGCCATGATGCTGATGTGGCCCACGGTGAAAATGAGTTTGACGCCCCTGGTCTACAGCATGCCTTAGTCACCACAAAAAAAATGTGTATATATATATATATATATATATACAAAAATGCTTGAAAATGTATCGTTGCATCCTCGAGCGAAGACTTCCACCTCCTCTTCCTCCAGCGCCACGTTCCTGTTTGCCTGTCCCGAGAGGACGATCTCACACAGCGCGGTGTTGCATGGTTTTGATAAAAATAGCATATTTCATAACGCCGGTTTGATGTGGAACGCCAAAACGACCGAGAAAACATTTAAAATAACCTTCAACAAGCTTTTGTTCTGTGACGTTATATATGTATATATAAATATATATATACATATATATACCTATATATATACCTATATATAGGTATATATACATATATATATATACATATATATGGGTATATATACAGATATATAAATATATTTATATATACATATATATATATGTATATATACCTATATATATGTATATATAGGTATATATACCTATATATATATATATACATATATATAGTAGGGATGCACCGATCTGATCGGCGCCGATCCATATCGGCCGATATTACCATTATTGGTTTTGATCGGCGTTCTCAAAACGGCCGATCAGATGACGTAACATCTACGAGAACTATCAGACGTTTCAATCGCGGCGCACCTCAACGGAGACGATGCGCCCGGCGAGGGCCGCAGAGTGAGAGGTCAGAGGGGATCCTCACCACCGAGCGGCGTCCCCGTCCCCCGAGTTGAATCTCTGGGTCGACTCAGCCGACTCTCACATGTCTGCCCCTAGAGACTGATGCTCACGGTAAACACATTCCATCAGGAGCAAAGAGGGGTTTGATAAAGTTAGCGGAAGGATTTAAGTGACAACATCCGGTTTTGCAAAGTTAGCGGAAAGAACCACGTGAAACAACATCCGTTTTTCAAAATAAGATGTCGACAAATCATACACGAACATATCCAAGTAAACAATTAACTGATTTTGTATCTTTATAGATCGTTTCTGAGATTTAGCTTAAATTATGCTGACATTAAAACATTTTTACTGTACCAAGGAAGAGTTTATAAAAATAAGTCAGACTTTTGTATGTTAAAAAAAGTCCTGTAAATAGATTTCCCCAAGAGTTCCAGGAAATGAATAATGCAGACGTGTTCCATACATATCTGAAATCCCCTACAATAGCGATCAAACAATTTTAATGTATCAATTAGGACATTTTTCAAAGTAAAAGTCCTAAATGTTTAAAGAAATCTGTAATTTCTTTAATGTTTGAGTTGCTTTATATATGTATTTCCTCATAGTCCTCATAGCAATAATGCTACACAATAAATAGAATGCTTCAATCGACACCGTGATCGGTGATCGGTATTATCGGTGATCGGCAGGTACTGATTTCAGTGATCAGTGATCGGTGATCGGCACCAAAAACCTGATCGGTGCATCTCTAATATATAGGTATATATACATATATATATATATTTATATATATATATATATACAGTATATGTCCAAATGCACTTCGCCATTTTATTAAACAGATGTTGGCGTGAACATCTTGCAGAGAGGTCATCATTAACCCAAAAGACGTGCAAGTTTTGCATTCTAGCTGGATGCTGATGATGATGATGATGACGATGATGTCATCATCGCCAACAGCTTGCGTCCAGAGCAACGCCCCCAGCCGATTTAGCTAATGTCGGCTAACGCGCGTTATTGGCGTACGGCTCTCCGGCGCTCGGTTGTTTTTTATTGTGTGGAAGCGGGTAAATATTCCCACTGTGTTTGTTTGTTTGTTTGTTTGTGGTAAACATGGCTGATTGTTGGCTGATTATTGTCACCGCATTGAGCCGATCGGTGTTCTGTGACGTTCTTCTTCATAAAAATGGCAATAATAAGACTATTAGGCAGTAGTCTACAGATTCAAAGTGTTTTGTGAGATTTTTTTAAACAAAAATCCTCAATCAGAAAAAGCATATTAAATTGTATTTGTATTTCTTTGTGGTTATTTATTGTTATTATATTTTTTTAACAACTATTTAAAAATGTGAACTTTTTCTTTGTTTAAAAAAAAATATATATATTTGTATTACATTTGTGTGTGTGTGTACCTTACCTAGTACAGGTAACACAAATAGGACCCACAACAAAGAACAAAAATGCTGTTAAATTATCATAGTTATTAGAGGAAATTATGGGGTCATTTTTTGGCTCTCTACTCGTGATATCAGGGGCCAAATTATATTTCTTAAGGCCAGTTTTGCCCTTGCGTATTTCCGATGCTTTAAGAAGGTATTTTTCCGCGATGACACTCGTAATTAATTTTCTTGTGTCTGCAGCCATCGTGGTCCTCTTCGTCACGCTGCGGCGGAGCAAGAAGGAGCCGCTCATCATCTCCGAGGAGGACGTGCGGGAGAACGTGGTGACGTACGACGACGAGGGCGGCGGCGAGGAGGACACGGAGGCCTTCGACATCATCGCCCTGCGCAACCCGGCCGCCGCCGAGGAGCTCAAGTTCCGACGGGACGTTCGCCCGGACGGGAGAAAACACTGCGGCGGACGCCACTGCCGCCGGAACGCGTCGACGGAGCCGGACGAGCCCGACGTGCACGGGTTCATCCGGCAGAGGCTGGCGGAGGCCGACATGGACACCGGCGGGCCGCCGTACGACTCGCTGCAGACGTACGCCTACGAGGGCCAGGGCTCGCCCACGGGGTCCGTCAGCCCGCTGGACACGCCCGCCACGCAGTCGGAGCAGGATTATAATTACCTGGACAACTGGGGGCCCGAGTTCCACAAACTGGCAGAACTCTACGCAGAGGCGGACTCGGAGGCGGCCACCTAGTCGGTGATGTCACGAGCCAAATCTCTTTGAAGTCCCTCCCCCTTTTTTTTTTTTTTTTGTGAACAATATAAACAGGGATGCTTTCGGACTCTTCCGGTGGTTTCTGACTGTTGAACAAAAACAAAGAAAACGAACAAAAATTTCCGCTCTACAATTTTTGTTTATTTTTTTCAGTTTTTCTTTTTTTATTTACATTTCGTCACTTTGGATCGTGGGGTCGTTCATCTGGAAGTGTTTAAATCGGATTTTGAGATGGAAGAACAACATTATGGGAAATGGGGGGAGGGGGGGAAAGGAGAAGAAGAAAAAAAGATATTTCCCTTGGTGTATATTTTTTATTGCTCAATAAAGTCCTGAAATCCATACGAGTGGATATGTGAGAAGAAAGAAAAAAAAAGTAATTTGTACATTTGTCTTTTTCCTTCACAAGAATGGATCTAGCCGTAAGATTATCACGGCGGGGGGCGTCGCCGAGCGGAGGATAAGGACACCTACGGCCTGTTTGGTGTCATTTCTTCCACGTTGCCATTATTCATGAAACACGCATTAAAATCAGCCATATTTTCTTGAACATATGTACATTTTTACAAAAAGCTCCGTTGACTGTTGGGAGGCACGGTGACTTTACGTGGATACCATTATCACAACTAGTATCTTTAGCATCATATCCATCACATATATATATACATATATATATATATGTATATATATATATGAATTATGACCTTAACAAAAAACAATATAAACAGCAGACTTTTCTGTAGCCACGGGAACCGAGAAAATGCATCCTCCGTGTCCCGGAGTTTCCCCCGGGATCTCCTGGTGGTCACTTTCCATCTCATTAGGTGTCCACGGGGCTCCATCGGTAGGAGCCGGCGTCGGTTCATTAAGTTGTCTGTGCGCTGCGCTTTTTAGGCAATGGGGAGATATGAGTATGCATTCTGAACAGGGCTGCAGAGGAATGTGTGTGTGTGTGTGTGTGTGTGTGTGTAACAAGCAGAAGGCTCCATACTTGTAGATTAGTGCGCCACACTACCCGCAATTGCCATGTCAAGCTACCTTTACGCTACGATGATGATGATCTTTGTTTAATTGGCTTTTTATATTATATATATTTTGTAAAAAATTGAATGTGGATTATATTGGATAATATCAAATATCAGATTCCACGATTTTTTTTGACCACTTTGAACGCAACACTGATATGTTGCCTTGTCTCCATACAGTAAACATGTTGCCATGTCCCAGTATCGGAGATTCAGAGCAACATAAATCATGTTGAGGTCGTCATCTCTTGCAACTTGACATGTCCGCCCATGTTGACTCTTTTTTAGCTCCATTTTTGGTCTCCACCAACTCCTGGTGGAGCTACCTGACTGTCGAGCTCCTGAATGATCGACTATGTGTACGAGCGCCTTGCTAACGGAATTTTTTATTATTATTAAGTTTTCAACAACATATTATTATGTATTTTCATACAGTCACTTTCTTTGTACATTTTTCGGTTGTACGTCTTATTACATGTGATATTCAGGTTCAGTGTACACAAAGAACAACAAACATCAGATGGTTCTCCAAGAAAAGAAAAAAGAAGAGGATAAGAAAAAGGATAATAATGAATAGATTGCTTGCAAAATAATTAAATACAAATAATTTAAATCAAATAAATAATTTAAATAATAATTGCCCACTCCTGAGTGTAGTGTTGTATGTGCTATCTAACGGAGGGTTTTAACTTTTATCACACAAAAAAACTGCAAAGTTTTGGCTCGTAATAACTAAACTATTGGCCATTAATATTATCAGAACTGTCCGACCTTTTATATCACGTTGAAAAAAAGGCCTTGTGTGATCCTTTTTGTTAATAATAAAAGAAGACGACCTCCCTTTTGTTCAGGTGGAATATGAGAAAGAACATTCATCATAACATTTGTGTTAATATGATTCCCCGTCCGTCTGGCGGTGAAGTCTGTCCTCGGTGACATCTCCGTCTGACATTTAAATTGAAGGAACATCTCCGTCCTTTACGTCCATTAGGGAACAAAGAGGCGTTAGCCGGGAAAAAAGGTGGCTGCTAACATTCCGCGAGACTCCCTGTTACAACGTCGGGGTGGGGGAGGGGTGAGAACTCTCATCACTTCTGTGCCGTGATTGGTTGTCCCCAATCGGCCCCTGCTGACTCCGCTCTCCGTCTTCTGGCGTCGGTTAGCGTCAGAAGAGACGGAGGTGAAGATGAGGAATATTTCAGAAGCTGCCGACATAACGAGCGTCTTCTCCGTCTCGATCTCCTTCCTCATTAATTCCATTCCTCGGCTCACAGAATGACTGGGTTTTATATTCGGAGGCAGGTTTTTTCCCTCACGATTGGATTGATAACGGTTATAGAAATTCGTTGCAACATTTTCGAGAGAAGCCCCCCCCCCCTCTATTATTCCTTTGCTTATTGCTTATGCACCGTGTTATATTTCAACCTCGATTAATGAATCATAAGGAATGCTGCAGCAATCAGTCAAACCTGTCAGTATCTACCCCACCCCCCCCCGCTTCCCTTTCATCCAGTATTTTGTCCCCATTCTTCACACCATAAGTCTCTCTTAGTGTGGTTGCCAAGGGAAACGTCAACTTTCTAATGACTCCCAGGCTTCCTCGGGCAACACGTATACGAGTACCTGCCCCTCCCCCGTAGGTGGGGGGTGTTTGGACTCAGGGAGTGTGACTATGGAAGATGGATGGCTGCCTCCAGACGGCAGAGTGATGGAAACCAGGAGGTTATTAAAGTGGAGACAACGGATAATATTTTAAAAAAATTAAATATAAGGTGTGGTTGAATTTGCAAAATATAAATGTCTAATGTCTTTTGAATGCATTCATCATTCATCTTTCTCATACGCAGGTAGACATTCACAAAATTAGGCCACATCGACTTATTCCAATGGGGGGTTCCTGAAGGGGTCCCTTTGTAAAGTCTCTTCACTGTGAGACGATAAAGAACATTATTTAAATACGGTGACATTAATCAAAGCGCTGTTGTGTTATTCACGGCATGAATATAGCTGCAAACAACCGTTAGCTGTATGTAGAGATATAGCGTAGTGTTGTTATATTAGCTGAGGAGAGAATGCAGTAAAAATAAGAACATATAAGACATGGGCTCTCTGCTGCACACGTCATAAACATCCTCGTCCTTCACAAGTGAGATGGTTTTATGCTAACCCTAACCTTTTCATGTGCTTTTGTTTTGAATTCTTTTTCGCATTCGCATTAGCATTAGGGGCTAATTTTCTTATTTATTCTACGCAAGTTTCTGTATTTTAAATATATATCTTTGAATGCACAATAATTTAAATATTACAGCTCATAATGTAAAACCCCCAGCATGCCTTTCATACGGCTTAATGGCGCTGGAGTCGATGAACGTGCCCCGCGGCAGGAAGTCGTTAACGACCTCTAAATGATTTAATTTCACTGTGTGTAAGTAAGCGTCTTATTTGATGTGAAAGGCACCGAGTTTGACCCTTAATGGACACCGTAGTCTGAACGCTCACACTGTGCCAGACTCGCGGCGTGCAAATTAGCATCATTAACTCGGGCCGCCGTGGAGCCTGTATCATAATTCCGATCGCTGGAGTTTTTACATCTATTTCACGTTCTATTGTCATCATATCTATCGGCATGCGATCTGTGCAGGAGATATACATCTTGTTTGTTTTTTTAAGGGGAAGGAGGGAGATTTTTTCACGACGCAATTAGCGACACGTTTCGCTAATCAAGCTAAAACGTGAGACCCGCGGAAGAAGTTTCAGCTGGGAAAGAAACTCAAACATGAATTAAGTACAAAGCGCTGTAGAGTTTCCCCAAATTGCATTTTATTTTAAAAATGTTGCAGGGAGATAAGTGCAAAGACACCGAAAGGGGGTTTACACGGATTAAAACGTCACTCCCTGAATAAAGATTTTTTTTTTTTTTTTTTTTTTTTTACGGCCCACAATTTCTCCGAGCTGTGGCCATAAGGCGACGGGGTAATGTCTCACGGTGAGGGGATGTGTGTCGGGGGAATATATATATAGCTGCCGAGGTTTTTATCTTTCTGTCAAAAGCAGCAGGATGGATTATATAAGGGGGGATATAGTTACACGTGGCCATCCTGTGATGTTGGAATGCCTCCTTCACCTTTAGCCCCGCCCCCTTTCCCTTTCAGATGAGCAGCCGTGTGTCATACAGTCCTGTTTGTTTACGGAGCATACTAACATCTGATTTAATGGCACTTTGCAGATGAGGTCAAGGATTTTTTTGTGTGTAACTGAGAGGTAAGGGCGATGTGTGTGAGTGTGTGTGTGTGTGTGTGTGTGAGTGTGTGTTGTGTAAGCCAAGAACCTCAGGTGGTGGGGGATGCTTCTCTTCATACCGTTTGAGGTCAGAGGCTCCTCAGAAGAAGGTTTTGAAGTTTTTTCACATGCAGTATGATTTAATGGAGGAGAGCTTTGCATATTATAAATGTTCATGACTCTGGAGTATGTGAAGGTGATTTGGAAATTTGAGAAAAAAAAGATCAGAGAGACGAAAGAAATCCTTTCAAATTCTCAGCTCGCAATCATTAAAGTTGTTTAAGTTAAAAAAGTTTCGGGGGGGATGCGGAGGTTTTGTTTTCCTTTGTAGAAGTTTGGAATTGCAAATTTAAATAGATGTTAAATGAGTTCTTCTTAATGTTTATGACGGTTGAGAGGCCGTGATGGGGGAACTGTGAGTCTGTGAATTCAGGCTTTGCAAATGAGACGATTTAGGAAGCAAGATTACATCATTCTGATGGCTGCAGGCTTTCACATCCACATCCACCGCTGGAGGAACCACACAGAGACATGAAGGTGTCATCTGGAACCGAAAATGTTTTTTTAGAGTGACGCCATAGAACCTTAAAGAGTTCTTCAAAGAACCTATAAAGGTGTCTCAATGAACCTTTAAGACATGGTTCTTTAAGGCACCATTTCTGGTTCCACAAAGAACCTTTCAAACCAGGGTTCTTTAAAGAACCATTTCCTTAAATAGTTCTTCAAAGAACCTATAAAGGTGTCTCAAATAACCTTTAAGACATGGTTCTTTAAGGCACCATATCTGGTTCCACAAAGAACCTTTCAAACCAGGGTTCTTTAAAGAACCATTTCCTTAAATAGTTCTTCAAAGAACCTATAAAGGTGTCTCAAAGAACCTTTAAGACATGGTTCTTTAAGGCACCATATCTGGTTCCACAAAGAACCTTTTAAACCAGGGTTCTTTAAAGAACCATTTCCTTAAAGAGTTCTTCAAAGAACCTATAAAGGTGACTCAAACTAAGAAATGTTTTTTCAGTAGGTGATGGTTCTTCATAGAACCACAAAGCCTTTTAAAGGACCATTTAAGAACCATTATTGTTCTGTGTGTCTATGCATGGGGTGTTTATACTCTCACAAAGACTTCAGAGTATAAACACTGAAGAACTTAGAACACGGTGGATGAAAGCAGCAGCCATTCAGTGAGATGGCTGACCTACATAGCCTTGAAAAGTTATGCCGGGGTCTGCAGCAGACACCACCAGCGAATGACTAATATAAAGCTACTTTGTGAATATGACGACGGATCCGCGTGGCGCTCAATGCCAAATAGTATACAGTCATTAAAAGTTAGTTGGAATTATTTCGCCCACAGAATTGGAATTCATTTATTTTGAGGAAACCCGACGAGTTAAATAATATTTTGGGGGGGGGTATCCATGCAGCATTAAAGATGTCGCGCCTATGCAGCTTGTTCTATAACTTCCTGTGAAGACGGGAATTTAATTTGAAAGGGCGCTCTGGATGCTAGAGGGGTACATATAGAGCGCGTAATGAGCATGAATGCATCATGGGTAAAACACTACTGGGTGAAAAGCACCTTCGGATTCATTGGATGAGCCTCTAACATCCACTTCATGGTTATACGAGTACACCTTTCTACTCACAGGAAGTGCTTTTTTGTGTTTGTTTTCACAATAAAATCAATTAATTTAGTATTTAATGAGAATCGGTTTTAAATTCCCCGTTTCATCGCAGAACTTGTGGAGTGTCTGGCTCAGAGATGGCCGCAGACCACCGTGTGGCTCCTCCGATATGCGGCCAGGTTTTTTAATCGAAGGATTTTTTTTTTTTTTACCCACCACGAAAGATGCAACCTCTTCAAAGATTTATGTTCTCACCCACTCTGGTTGTCCGTCCTTCATCCTGGAACTGCATCCCGGGAGATGTGAGGCGGTCGCATGGAGCATCCTCACTGGCTTCGCGCCCACACACACAATCACATGTGGGGGTTTCCGGAATGTTTTTAAATTCGTAGTTATTATACGTTCAGCTTGACCTCGAGATTTTCAAGATTACCTCCAACAAGAAAGATTTTCATGGCAGAGCTTCGAAATCTCTCCATGAACGTAGACGTTTACAGGCACGGTTCTACTGGACACAGAGGAATAATGGTTCTTTAAAAGGCTTTGAGGTTCTACGAAGAACCATCACCTATGGAGATCCATTTTTTTGGTTTGAGGCACCATTATAGGTTCTTTGAAGAATTCATTACGGAAATGGTTCTTTAAAGAACACTTGTTTGAAAGGTTCTTTGTGAAAAACAGAAATGGTGCCTTAAAGAACCATATTTTGAAGGTTCTTTGAGACCTTTATAGGTTATTTTAAGAACTCTTTAAGGAAATGGTTCTTTACAGAACTCTGGTTTGAAAGGTTCTTTGTGGAACCAGAAATGGTGCCTTAAAGAACCATATTTTGAAGGTTCTTTGAGACCTTTATAGGTTCTTTTAAGACCTCTTAAAGGAAATTGTTCTTTTAAGAACCCTGGTTTGAAAGGTTCTTTTTGGAACCAGAAATGGTGCCTTAAAGAACCATATTTTGAAGGTTCTTTGAGACCTTTATAGGTTCTTTTAAGAACTCTTAAAGGAAATTGTTCTTTAAAGAACCCTGGTTTGAAAGGTTCTTTTTGGAAACAGAAATGGTGCAGAATGAAGGGACGACTCTCTTTGGACTGACAAAAAATTCACACGCCAGTCTTTACAGACAACATTTGGGTTCAATACACTAATTAGTCCCCGATGTCGATTTCTCCTAGCATAGGTTCCCCCCTATTGAAATTAAAAAGTTCAAAAAAGTTGATTCATATACAAAGAAGAAAAAAAGGGACGTTCTTTCACTTCTCAGCAGTGAAGTTCAGAGGTGTTTCTTTCATTGAAGAAGAAGTTTGGGTTCGGTTGAGGATTTAAGTTTTCTTCTCACTACCTGGAAGTACAATGTGCTTTTGTTCTTTTATAGACTGACTTTTATAAATCACTCCATATATCGAAGAATTTAGGATTTTAGTCCACAAACGTTTGAATTTCGGCATCGAGAATCTCCATCAAAAAAAAGTCGTAGATCATCATCATCTTCCTCGAAAGAGTGAGTGAAAATATGAAAATTGCCAACGACAGTTACGAGCAATTCTCAAAGCTCTTCATGAATAAAAGTGCGGCAACATCTCCCCCCCCCCCCTGCTGTCAACGACGCCAGAAACCAAAACAAACAATTTCTCGCGGACGCCATCGCGAAGATTTACAATTCATCTCGGCGACGCTCCCCTGCGGCGCCCGCCAGTCAGAAGTCACGATGGTTTTAAATGACTGAGTGTGAAATACCACACATCAGTAATGCGGCGCACCATTACTCCCAGTGCTCAGCGGGTAGATGCCTCCAAATGAGGTGTGTTCTTAACTCGCTATGATAATAATCATGATAATTTGGCCTCGCGAGCTTCGTGTAAACTCCGTGAACCGGTGTTTCGGCGTCTGATTCAATTACACAATCTGTGATGGGTGGTTCCCACTAGATATTCCTTAAATAGCAACACCGGATGACATTTTTAATCCGACGTACGCTGAATTAATAATGTACACAGGGGGGGGATCGTAAAAAAAATAAAAAATATATAACTATTCACAACGGTATTTCACCTGTCACGTCACTCCCCCGTTTCGGAGAGCTGTGTAAACTCCGTGTACCAGTGTGTCGAGGTCTGATTGATTTACACAATCCGTGATGGGAATTTCCCAACTAGATATTCCTTAAAAAGGAAAACTAGATAACAGTTTTTAATCCAACGTATACTAAATTAATTATGTACGCAGGGGGTGGGTCGTGCAGAAAAAAAATCTAATGATTCACGGCGGTTGGTCACCTGTCACGTCACTCCCATGTTTCGGAGAGCTATGTAAACTCCGTGTACTGGTGTGTCGAGGTCTGATTCAATTGCATGATCTGTGATGGGAAGTTCCCAACTAGATATTCCTTAAAAATCAACACCGGATGAAATGTTTTAATCTGACGTATTCTGAATTAACTAGAATGGGCACTCGGTAGAGCGCATACCTTCGCATATCACAAGATTGGCATTGAATTATGAACATTTTGGCATTAGTTGCATGCCAATTGGACAAAAATGTATGGTGCTATGGTAAAAAAAAGATGTTGACCTTTCCATGACCTTGACCTTGACCTTTGACCCGATTGATCCCAAAATCTAATCAAATGGTCCCCGCATAATAACCAATCATCCCACCAAATTTCATGCGATTCAAGAAGATTTTGACCTGTTCATGACCTTTGACCTTGACCTTTGACCCGATCGATGCCAAAATCTAATCAAATGGTCCCCGGATAATAACCAATCATCCCACCAAATTTCATGCGATTCGGTTCAATACTTTTTGAGTTTTGCGAATAACACGCATACAAATAAATAAATAAATAAATACACGGCGATCAAAACATAACCTTCCGCATTTTCAATGCGAAGGTAATAATGTACGTGGGGGGATCTTACATTTTTATTCACGGCGGTAGGTCATCTGTGACGTCACTCCCACATTTATGGGGCACCGGGGGTTCGGCCGTGAATTACTTATTCGGAGGGGAAATAATTACTAATTTGGCATGATGAGAGAAAAATGTAGCTGCTGGGCTCCATAACTCTTATGCCCCACCGGCGGTAACGTATCAAGACATCATCAAATATGAATAACATCCCAACCGAGCAAATTAAAGCCTTATGATGAAAGCCACACTCGAGTGGTGTGCGGGTTATGAGATTTAAATTCTTGCAGTATCTCCAGGTACTCACTTTATATCTGTATTACAATACGTCGTTTCCTTTTTTAAAAATAATTATTCACCTTTGAACTCTTTCTGTGGGTTTTTACTAATATTTAACCGTTGCAAAGCATACAAATTAGATTGTGACTAAAACTCCATTGGATTCTAAGAACGTCATAGCTCCGCCCCCTGCCTCCTTCTCCAATGGAAGCGATGAGGTTGTTTCCTCCCACCTCGTCTGAGGGCTTTAGGACGGCCACTCGGAGTGGGAGGACTCCTCAGTGGAGCTAGGCAGGACCCTCGCCCAGACCTCATGGACCTCATGAACCTCATGGACCTTATAGACCTCATGTACCACATGTACCTCATAAACCTTATGCACCCCATGGACCTCAATGACCTCATGTACCACATGTACTTCATGTACCCCATGGACCTCATGGACCTCAATGGCCTCATGTAACACTTCATGGGCCTCATCGACCTCATGTAGCTCAATGACCCCATGGACCTCAATGACCTCACGTACCACATGTACTTCATGTACCCCATGTAGCTCAATGACCCCATGGACCTCAATGACCTCCTATACCACACAAACAACATGTACTTCATGTACCTCATGGACCCCATGGACCTCATGTACCACATGTACCATAGTTACTTCATGTACCTCAAGGACCTCATGTAGCTCAATGACCTCATGTACCTCAAGGACCTCATGAAGCTCAATGACCTCATGTACCTCAAGGACCTCATGTAGCTCAATGACCTCATGTAACTCAAGGACCTCATGTAGCTCAATGACCTCATGTACCTCAAGGACCTCATGAAGCTCAATGACCTCATGTACCTCAAGGACCTCATGTAGCTCAATGACCTCATGTACCTCAAGGACCTCATGAAGCTCAATGACCTCATGTACCTCAAGGACCTCATGTAGCTCAATGACCTCATGTAACTCAAGGACCTCATGTAGCTCAATGACCTCATGTACCTCAAGGACCTCATGAAGCTCAATGACCTCATGTACCTCAAGGACCTCATGTAGCTCAATGGCCTCATGTTTATCTTGTACCTCAGGGACCTCATTGCCCAAATGTTCGATGTCATCTTCTTCGTTTTCATATCGACCTGCTGCCTCATTGGTCAAGCAACCTTGAGGCTTTTGAATCATGAGCACGCCGGGAGAGAAATCCGTTGCATATATTCATGTGCATATTTTAACCTCACTTAGATATAGCTGGGCCAAACACGTCTGAATCCCCAGCCAAGACCTGCATGTCCTCTTCCGACGCCCACCTCATGCCAGCTGCACGGACAGACAGCGTGGAGCCCTTCTCGTCAAATGTTCACGAAAGCAAAGAGCCGCGAGACGGAAAGTCCGACTTGAAATTCTAGCCTCGAAAAAAATTAATCATTTATAAAAAAATTAAAGAAAAGGTTTGATCATCCGCCCGTTTTATCTCCAGCGAGAGAAGGCACGGCACAGTCTCCAGTGTTCATCGCTGACAGGTTTGCTTGAATGCCAGGTGGACTCATTTGTCTTTGGAAATTAAGAGGATAATGAGGTCTTGGGGGAGAGACACTCGATGAGTGTTTATGACATCCGGCTGAATGAGGCACAGAATATATATACGCTCCACTTTGATTTGCCTCCACCAGAGAGACGACGAGCGCTGGGTTTTCTGGAGCACTGCGGCATTTCACTGTGCGATGACAATAATAGATCATAACAGATACTGAGCGGTCAAATAATGCTGGATATCTTCTCTTTTATCCACTTGAAATACCCAACAATTGGTTAGAATGAACATTCACTTGATTACAGGCCTCATTCCTCATTCTCATTTCTTTGTTATAAAGGTGTCTTGAAGTATGATGTTTCCCACATCAAGGTAAGGCTTCCTGCGCTCCTCCCCTTACAGATGAGAATTTAAGTCCTGAAGTTTGTGTCTCTATGCGAATGCTACTTTTGCATTTTTTGGGGGGGACTTGGCATAACACAGGTGGAACTAATGAAATAAAGATGAGATATGATGTGTGAGATACGTCACTGAGCAGCAGGGAGGCACAGCAGCGAAGTACGATGACATCATCTTTAATGTCAGGGAAGACAACTGAGCTTTTTTCTGCGACATGTTTCTACCCAAAAATGCTGCCGTAAAAAAACAAACATCCCCCCAAATATGTTTTTAGAATATCTGCATGAGAGCCAATTGTATAATAATGTCTTCGTTTACAGGCTGGTTCTGTGGATTTGGGGTTGGTTGTTGTTAAACGTGTCATAGAAACACGAATAATGTTTTTTAAACGCCAGCAGAGTGTCAGCACATCATTAACATGCATTACAACGTATATACTTATTATACTTGTCACCGGGCCGCACGCCATGACAACAACAGGCCATACACACAAGTGGGTTAACAGAAAGGGTTTTATTCAACTTAGATGATGATGATGATGATGATGATGATGATGATATATTTATTTGTCGTTTGCCAGAGTAGTACAGGCAAAAAGCAATTACAAGACAAGAAAGATGATGCAGCATAACTTAGAGATGGGGAGAGAGAGAGAGAGAGAGAGAGAGAGAGAGAGAGAGAGAGAGAGGCCCAGGTGTTTCCAATGCTGCTGATTACCTCAGGTGTTTCCACTCTTCTGACGACCCTTGGCCACGCCCACCTGCAGGGACACGAGCCAGCGTCTCAAAGAACCTTCAAAAGATGGTTCTTTAAGGCAGCGTTTCTGGTTCCAAAAAGAACCTTTCAAACCAGGGTTCTTTAAAGAACCATTTCCTGAAGGAGTTCTTCAAATAACCTATAAAGGTGTCTCAAAAAACCTTAAAATAATGGTTCTTTAAGGCACCATTTGTGGTTCCACAAAGAACCTTTCAAACCATGGTTCTTTAAAGAACCATTTCCTTAAATAATTATTCAAATAACCTAAAAAGGTTTCTCAAAAAACCTTAAAAGAATGGTTCTTTAAGGCACCATTTCTGGTTCCACAATGAATGTTTCAAACCAGGGTTCTTCAAAGAACTACATTCATTCAGCAGCAATAAAAAAAAGCAGAAATGCATGATGGGTATTCCTGTGGTTGCCGGATCCCCCTCAGCCATGTTTGAACCACGGGGACGATATTTGTAGAGCTGTGAAGATCAGCGGGGCCTCTGAGGAACAACAACACGCCACAAGGTAATGCCAAACAGACCCGTGTTCCTCGCTGTGCCATGTCATGGTTATGGATGATGGAGTCGGGGGTCTTCAAATTATCCCACATTATTTTTGATCCGCGGATAAAAAAAGGCCTGCCTGAAAATGAATAAAAGCTCCTCCAGGGATGTCCGTGTTTACTGCGGCGCTCCGTGAGCTTCGATACCTGCTCGCCGTCTCCGACATGAGGAGGAGCGTCGCGGGATGAAAGCGTAACGAATCGGGCTTTTGTTGACGAGAATTACATTTTGTTTCTTTTTTTACAAAAACAGTTTTAAAGGGTATTTAATCTTCTTTTTTTTATCCGCTGGGCTTTTTTTCTTCTTCTTCTTTTGCCTCAGGCGTCCGTCACGGGAACATCACACGAACATCACACGAACAATGCTCTCACATCTACTTCAAGGGCTCAAAAAAATATATACACAAGAAGAAAAGAAAAGTACAATAAACAACAACAACAACAACAACAGATGTCTAAGTAATTATTAGCTGTATGTGGGATTTCCCAAGATCATTTCCCATGATCGTACATGTTGGGGTGAGGAACACAAACGGTTCCCAGTAATGCAATTCCAAACCTCTTGGGGGGGGGGGGGGGGGTTGCGTCTGGTCTCAGTCACTCAGAAGATAATTAGTGGGAAGCCTGCGAGGCGTGAGCGGCTTCTCCGAGGGAAATGTATTTAGAGAAGGAATAAAAACCAATAAATGAAGCAACGCTTTTATTTTCCTTCCCGCTGAATTGTATTCCCTCGGCGACTATGACGGGGTGTGTGCGCCGAAAAAGAAGAAGAAGAAGAAGAAGAAGAAAAGGGCGAAAGAAACGAGGAGCCGACTGACGATGAGAGCATTGTCTTTGAAACGCTCTCCGAAAAAAACTGTACATTTCTCCAAGTGTCCATTTAACTTGTGAGGATCCCCCCCCCCCCTTATGTTCAGCAATATGTGTCCGTTTACAGGTGTTACATGTGTAGTCTTTTCACAACAAAACTTACACCTGAAACGATTGCGGCGCTTTTATTTTGGTAGGTACACACAGAAAAGTAATGGTTCTTAAATGGTTAAAGGCTTCGTGGTTCTACGAAGAATCATCACCTACAGAACCATTCTTTCGTTTGAGGCACCATTATAGGTTTTTTCAGGAAATGGTTCTTTAAAGAACCCTGGTTTGAAAGGTTCTTTGTGGAACCAGAAATGGTGCCTTAAAGAACCATGAGTTCAAGTTTATTTGAGACACCTTTATAGGTTCTTTGAATTACTATTTAAGGAAATGGTTCTTTAAAGAACCCTGGTTTGAAAGGTTCTTTGTGGAACAATAATTGGTGCCTTAAAGAACCGTCTTTTAAGGTTCTTTGAGACACCTTTATAGGTTATTTGAGGAATTATTTAAGGAAATGGTTCTTTAAAGAACCCTGGTTTGAAAGGTTCTTTGTGGAACAATAATTGGTGCCTTAAAGAACCGTCTTTTAAGGTTCTTTGAGACACCTTTATAGGTTATTTGAGGAAATATTTAAGGAAATGGTTCTTTAAAGAACCCTGGTTTAAATTGTTCTTTGTGGAACCAGAAATGGTTCTTCGATGGCAACGCTCCGAAGAACCATTTTCGACTCCAGATGGCACCGTGATTATTCCGTGTGGACATCTATGAAAAGTGCGTAGCAGGCCTGTCGATGATGATGATGATGAAGAGCCAGGGAAACGTTATTCTGTGTACCTCGTCCGTCTTTCAGCGGCTTCTCCGACGGCGTGATTGCCGGACTGATAAACATCGTCTCCGGTCTGATTGCTTCATTAGGAAGCAAAGTCGTTTCCTCCGCCGCGCGACACCATCTTCTTCTGAGGCCTCTCGGAATCCTTCACGGCTCCACGTGTCGGAGGAACTAATCTCTCATCAAAGATCTGCAGCGAGGCAGATCGCTCACTCCCATTCAAAGACTGAATGAGTCTGAAAACGAGCACGAAAAAATACCGGCTCAAAGCCTGGAGGTGTGATTGGGCAGCGTCTCCCAGAGAAGCTGTTTTTGGCTGCGTCGGCTTCATCAATTTGATTCAGCGAGAGAAAAAAATAAAAAATAAGCCACCTACACCTGTTTTGTGGTGAAGTGTGTGTTCACCATTTTACGGATGAAATAAATCTAACGACGGAGGGGAAATGTGTGGCATGCAGACCAGAGAGTAGAGAGTGGAGTCACTGGGAGATACAAGAAAATAATCCATCAGGACTCCATGAGAAAAGTCTCTTTCCTAGATGTTGACAATATAATACATCCATGGGATGACCATGGATATGATTTAAACACACAGTATCATTATAGATGTGATATAGTTTCCTCTTTTCGGAGTCTGGACACGAAGTGGGATCAAAGACTCGAGTCTGAGGAACCGTCACGATGCTCCGTTTTTTAAGGCCATTATTCAAAATTAACATTTTCATTGGATTGCATGCGCAATGTTAAAAGATGAGGTCGCAAAAAAGTTATGAGTGTGAGAGATCTTTAACATGGTCCAAATATTAGATTGGATTAGATTGGATTCAACATTATTGTCATCACACAGAGTACAACGAAATACAGTTAGCATCGAACCAGAAGTGCAAAGCAGAAGAATGCAGAGTATCTGCATAATGTTAATATAAATATAAATAGGATATATACAGTTTGATATAAGATATAAGTGGTATGAACAGTAAGAACATGAGCAGCAATAATGGTGATTAGTGCAGATGTGATATAGATGTATGTAAAGTGCAGGTGAAGTACAGGTGAAGGTGGCAGTAGAAGTTATAAAGTTATAAATGAGGTAGGAGACATGATAAGGTGAATATGAATATGGACATCAATTTTAAATAATATAAAATATAATAATTTAAAATGTTGTCATGGACAGATACGTGTCATCACATCTTCATCGGGTGATTTTTCGGCCGGAATTTTGTCGGTCACACCAAAAAAATCTGATTTCTGACCTCAACCAAAAGCTCTTTTGTCCAAATATGAGCCGTGTCCTAGAGCCACCATATCATAATAATGATATTGTGTATTTAAATGTTATGTGTGATCATCTCATGAATGTATTTTATCGTCAGAATCAAGAAAAAAAGACGTTTCAGACTCCTCATGGGTGAAGAGTTGTTTGGTGTATCTCCTATAGGGCAGCAGATTAATAGCCCAGGAGTTTTTAAGAATGAGCTTCCCAAGGATAATTCATGTCCACATAATTTTGTACCTGACACTGGTATAAAAAAAAAAAAACCCTCTTACATTTTTTTTAAACCCTCTGAAAATCATTCAAAATAACTTCAATACCAAAATGCGTAAGAATCTACTACAGTGTTGTTAGAGAACAATCCCGTGGGTCGCCAGCTCATGCCGGGCAAAAGAAAACTACCCAGCATGCACCTGAATTACCAATAAAGTGAGCCCTGGGCTTCATATGACTCCTCACCGCAGAGAGAACTCACACTGGGTTGATTTTTTTGGCGTGCTAATATTCCCCGACTGGTTTCTTCTTTTAATGTTTTTTCTTTTTTGTTGATACCGTTCCACAACGAATCCCGACTTATCCCCGTATTCATATAAGCATCATTCTACTTTGTTGTTATCTCACCGGTGCCACGTCAGTTTAGAAACATTGACACACTTCCTCTCGGCTGAGGAACTTTATATTTTTTTTAGAATTGACTCGTTTATTACTGCCAACATTCATTAAGTGAGAGTGGTGGCGTTCTCCGCCTTCGCCATCTGCGCAACATAAATAACATCCACATTTCCCAGCTGGTGCTGGGCGGTGACAGCTTTACTGTAAGTGCGGTCGGGTGAGCGCCTCGGAGAAACAAACAAAAACGAGAAAACAACGCAAAAAAAACCTTCATTTCATGGAGTGGAAACCATCCGGAGAAGTTTCGGCACAGAAGTGATCCGACGGAGCACTCTGCTTCCACCGGCGTGTTCCCTCAGACGTCCATATTTAGTGCCCGTCAGTAGATGCACACAGAAACGTAAGGGTTCTCAAAAGGTTCTTTGAAAGGCTTTGTGGTTCTACGAAGAAACATCATCTAATGAAAAAACGTTTTTTTGTTTGAAGCTCCATTATAGGTTCTTTAAGGAAATGGTTCTTTAAAGAACCCTGGTTTGAAAGGTTCTTTGTGGAACCATAAATGGTGCCTCAAAGAACCATTTTTGAAGGTTCTTTGAGACCCCTGTATAGGTTCTTTGAAGAACGCTTCAAGGAAAAGGTTCTTTAAAGAACTGTGGTTTTGAAGGTTCTTTGAGGCACCATAAATGGTGCCTTAAAGAACCATTTTTTAAGGTTCTTTGAGACACCTGTATAGGTTCTTTGAAGAACGCTTCAAGGAAAAGGTTCTTTAAAGAATCCTGGTTTGAAAGGTTCTTTGAGGAACCATAAATGGTGCCTTAAATAACCATTTTTTGAAGGTTCTTTCAGACACCTGTATAAGTTCTTTGAAGAACTCTTCAAGGACTTGGTTCTTTAAAGAACCCTGGTTTGAAAGGTTCTTTGAGGAACCAAAAATGTTGCCTCAAAGAACAAAATATGTTAAGGTTCTTTAAGACATCTTTATAGGTTATTTGAAGAACTCTTTAAGGAAATGGTTCTTTAAAGAACCCTGGTTTGAAAGGTTCTTCGTGGAACCAAAAAACGGTTCTTCTAGGGCATCACTCTCAAGAACCATTTTCGGTTCCAGACGGCAACCTTCATTTTCTGTGTGTACTTTCTTGTTTCCTTTTTTTTTGAGACCTTATAATTTAAAAAACACAATTCCTGGTTTGATATTCCCCCTCATTGTTTATGATAACACTGTAAATTACCTTTGGATTAAAATGTAAATAACCAGTGAAACCGCATAGCTGCTTTGTGTGTGTGGGGGGGGGGGGGTAGGGGGGGGGTCTCAGTCGCGCTTCCTGCGGCGGCTCTCTGTGGAAGTCCCTGATCGTGTGTCACGCCCGGAGGAGATAAAGAGGTAACTCTCTGAGGCTCGAACATCAATGGGCTGTTCCTGTGAGCGGCAGCGCTACACACACATTACCCACACACATCAATGCAAACGGAGCTGTGACACTACAGAGTGTATTAAACCTGACCCTCACATTCCCATCGCACCTCTTTTTGAAGCCATCAGAAAAGCTTCGGCGAGGTCTCCGGGAATTATTACCACACCTGCACACACACACAGGAAAAAACGAATCCAATAATGAGTGCGGGAAGAAAAATATCTTCATGGGTTCAAACAGAGTGGCACGGCGACGGCTTGGAGAGGTACCCTCGGAAAAAAGCACTAATGTCTTCAAACACCCGTGGGGGCCCTCGTCGCACGGCGAGATGGAAAAGACCGGCGGTGACTCTTAGCTTCACTCACTTCAATGGAGGGAGGGGAGAAAAAAGAAAGAAGGGGCCCTTTGGTCACACTTTTTGAAACGCAGCCTCTTTAATGGCGCCGTTACGGCGAGAGCCGAGGGAGGGGCGCGTCGCGGCCGGACTCGCCGCCGCGTGACGGATCGCCCGCACGGCCGAGAGCGCCGGGTGGAAACGGGACGGCGTCGGCGTTTTTCCCGTGAAGGATAGAGGGAATCGTGCTCATCATTTTTGGAAAGAGGTCGGAAATCTGTTCGTGTGAGCACCAGTAAGTCAGCCGACGGCAAACGTGCGTCGAATATTCGTAACGGCGTCCGCGGGGAGGGCCGCCAATCAAACGTGGCTCCAGAGAGGAGGTTACGATGGAACCCGAGTTCTATGAAAGACGGGCGGAGCCCTCCTGTGGGATCTGTGCTCTCAGGTTTTGCACTATTTCCCGTGGGCTGATGCAGACGTGTGATGTAAGACGAGGGCGCCGGCGCCGTGACCTCCAAAACAGATTTCTTGTTTATTTTTTCTCCGTCTACTCTGCTTCCCTGAACTCTCTCTGCTCTCTTTTTACCTCGAGAAGTATATATTTTTTCGTTTTCAGGGAAATGCAAATATAGATGCAGTGTGGTGTATGCAAAATTACAAGTATACAAGATAATTATATATATATATCTATATATATACATATATAGATATATACATATAAATATATATATATGTATATTTATATATACATATATATTTACAGTATATATACATACGTATATGTATTATTTTGCCCTATTTTTTTTTACATCTTTGTATTTGTTTAATGTGAATATATCTAAACGAATAAAAAAATGTAAGTGATGAAAAACATGTTATAATTTTTTTCATCACATATATATATATACGTATATATATATATGTTTGTATATACAGGACTGTCTCAGAAAATTAGAATATTGTGATGAAGTTCTTTATTTTCTGTAATGCAATTAAAAAAACAAAAATGTCATGCATTCTGGATTCATTACAAATCAACTGAAATATTGCAAGCCTTTTATTCTGATTTATTGCTGATTATGGCTTACAGCTTAAGAAAACTCAAATATCCTATCTCTAAATATTAGAATATCATGAAAAAGTATACTAGTAGGGTATTAAACAAATCACTTGAATTGTCTAATTAACTCGAAACACCTGCAAGGGTTTCCTGAGCCTTGACAAACACTCAGCTGTTATAAATCTTTTTTTTACTTGGTCTGAGGAAATATTCAAATTTTATGAGATAGGATTTTAGAGTTTTCTTAAGCTGTAAGCCATAATCAGCAATATTAAAAGAATAAAAGGCTTGCAATATTTCAGTTGATTTGTAATGAATCCAAAATGCATGACATTTTTGTTTTTTTAATTGCATTACAGAAAATAAAGAACTTTATCACAATATTCTAATTTTCTGAGACAGTCCTGTATATATATATATTTGTATATATATATGTGTATATATATACGTATATATATATATTTGTATATATATGTGTATATATATATGTGTATGTGTATATATATATATATATATATATGTGTCTATATATAAATAGGTATATATATATATGTATATATATATGTATATATATACATATATATGTATAAATATATGTGTATATATATAGGTATATGTATATGAATATATATATGTATATATATACATATATATATATATGTATATATATATGTGTATATATATATGTATATATTCTCTCTTATTTTCGCCTTTTCTCTTTTCTTCCCCCGATTCACGCGTGGGCCATCCTGTCGGGAAATGCCCCGTCTCCCCTACCCCCTCCTCTGCAAAGCGTGACTCTCATCTCCTAAGTACTTCCTCCCTCTAGCACACACACACACACACACACTCCTCCTGTCTCCTCCATCACGCTGCATGCGAAGCTAAAGCTGTCCGGCTCCCCACCTGCACAGTCCTCCTGTGAGATTGCTGACTTACAGCGGCGTATACTCTGCCATGGAAGGCAGCACGGGGAGCTACTTAGTGTGTGAGGGCAGTCACAATGTTGCACCTTTTCTTTTTTTTAATATCCGGCAACAACTGTGAAAAAAGAAAAAGGAACAGTCTGCCATGCCTGTCGGAGTCATCTGGTGCGCCACTGAACAGCTTGGGGTAATCAACTAATCCTCCAGCAAGGCTCAACTGCATCCGTGGAATGGTGTGAATATATATAAATATATATATTATTTTTTTTACACGATTATAAGTGGATAAAATGTGCCCTTCCATGTTCTGAGGATTTTTTTTTACGGTTCCAAGACGAACCGCCAAAAGGTCAAAGGTCGTTTCCTTTGTGCCGAATGCGTTTTTAATTGTCGTGAAGAATGCCGACGCTCCGTCGCGCCGACAGCTGGAGGTACAGAGGCTGCGGTCCGATTAGTTGTGACACGCCCCCTGAAACGCAGCCGCCCGGGATGACTGATCACCGACATGTTTCTGATGCTTTTTCTCTCCAATTATTTTTGATCACATGTGGTCAAGAACAAAAAAAGTATCTCGGAAATAAATAAAAAAAGGTGTCGCTGCCTTTTTGTGTTGACGTTGCAATCAACAATGAATTGGTTTAACGTTGAGAAACATTCTGTATCCGGCAGGGCCACACACACACACATACACACACACACACACACATACACGCACACATACGCACACACACACACATACGCACACACACACATACGCACACACACACGCACACACACACATACGCACACACACACATACGCACACACACATACACACACATACGCACACATACACACACACATACGCACACACACACACACATACGCACACGCACACATACACACACACACATGCACACATACACACACACGCACACACACACACATACGCACACATACAAACACACACATACACACACATACATATGCACACGCACACATACACACACACACGCATGCACACACATGCGCACACTCATACAACCATGCACACGCACACATACATACGAACACTCATGCATACACACACGTATGCACACATACACACACAGGCATGCACACACGCACATACACACACGCGCACACTCATACAACCACACACACACACGCACACGCATGCACACACATGCGCACACTCATACAACCACACACACACACGCACACGCATGCACACACACGTGTACACTCATACAACCTCGCACACTCACACACACACGCGCACACACGTATGCACACTTACAGTCACGGACACACACACACACACACACTCTCCGTGATACATGAAGTCTTCATCGTTTCCGTCGACCGACCTTCGCCCGAGTCGACCGTCTCGTCCTCTCGGCTTACCAATAAGAGAACAGCCTTTTTAATTTTGGATTATTTTATTTATGTATTTGTTGGGGGGGGGGGGGGGGCGCCGGCGGCTGGAGTCCACGACTCTGACGCCGTCGCTCTCGCTCTCGCTCCGCCACACATCGCCTCGTCCGCTCGGCTCCGACAACGTCACGGCCCGGCGGATGAAACGTTGGACCAACACGCCACTCAAGGACCCGCCGTTAATACACATTAAGAAGATAGAAAAAAGGTCGATCCGTCTCAATTTCTCTCGGCGCGGTAATGGCCTCTCTCTCTCTCTCTCTGTCACACACGAATGAACGCTCTCCGTTTGCGTGCACAAGCAGCTTCCAGAGGGTCCATCAGAGCAAATTGCTTTGGGTGGAACGAACGTGACCCCTGCTAGTGACGGGGGGGGGGGGGGGGGGTCTGTAAATAAAGCATTGTCCATCTGAGTAATAATGACATCGTTACCGTCGGTGTGCTGCGGCGTCTAGACGGCCACCTGAAGCCTCCGTCATTGATGAACGTGGCATAAAGCTGAAACTGAAGCTGATTGAGCTGGGACTGAACACCCCCCTGTGTGCTTGGATCCTGGACTTCCTGACCGCCAGGCCACAGGTGGTCAGGGTGGGCAGACACACCAAATCCCTCACCCTGAACACAGGATCCCCCAGGGTGCGTCCCAGCCCCCCCCTGTACTCCTGTACACACATGACCCATCATCAAGTTTGCGGATGACACAGTGGTGGTGGGCCTGATCTCCGACAACACGAAGAAGGCCTACCTGGAGGAAGTTGCTGATCTGTCCTGGGTGCCAGGCAGCACACTCATCATGTGCACCCAAACCAAAACTGATTTGTGGACTTTGAGGAGAGGGCAACAACAACAGAGGACACCACTGGGGAACGGGGGGACTGGGGACTAGGGTAGAGGGTGGGGTGGTATACCCACCGAGTCACGAGGACCAGGATCTGACATGGTCAACAAACACAGACACTTGGTGAGAACCACCTCAGGCACCTCAGGCAAGAAATCAGGCAGCAATTAGTTTCCCAGAGGATCCTTCAGTCCTTCTACTCTGGAGCTGTAGAGAGCCTGACAGTTTGGCAACTGCTCCGCTCAGGACAGGAAGGTCTGAGAGAGAGTAGTGTCGGCTGAACGCATTATTGGACTATTACACCCACCCTGCAGGACTTGTACACCAGGAGGTGCAGAACCAGAGCCGCAGGGGATCAAGGATCTCACCCACACCAACAACAGACTGTTTCAGCTGCTGCGGTCAGGCAGGCGCCGTAGTCACACGCGCAAGAACGAACTCCGACCTCACAGGACCCCCCACATACCACAACACTGCCCCTCTTAGGCACACACACACACACACACACACACACACACACTTACTGTATTGTTGTGTTTTTTTTTGTAAAAATATGTAGTGTACTTGTTGCTCCTCCTGCTGTGAATCTTGAATCTTGAATCGGAGAGGTCGCCCCGACGTCCAGGATATTATTGTGTGCGCAACGACGCGTCCATCGCAATACGATACGATATATACCTTTATTCGTCCCACAGTGGGGACATTTCAAAAATCACAGCAGCGGTGCACATCAGCGCATTAATACAAATAATTATAAGACACAAAACTAAATACCAAAAAACTAAAAACTAAATACTAATACTAATACTAAATATACCAGTTTATCTCTTTCTTTTTGTAAACACTGACCAATTCAAGTTGTTAAAATTAACTTCCGAATTTTTGGAAGTGGTCACTGAAATGTAAGCAGGCTAAATTTAGCAGATAGTTTATTTTGTACAATTTAAAAAAACAGTTATTACATAGATTTTATGCCTCCGTCATCTTTTTAGACATTTGAGTGAAATTGTCATAATAAACATGTGATTTATTGCATTATATAAGGGTTGGAATTGTGTGTGTATAAGGATGCTTGCACTACTTTACCTTTCTTCTTATTCTTTTTGTTAACACTGCCCAATTCAAGTTTTCTTTGGATGTTAAAATGAACTTCCGAATTTTTGGAAGTAGTCACTGAAATGTAAGCAGGCAAAATTTAGCAGATAGTTTATTTTTAATTTTTTTTTAAAGCAGTTATTACAATAGCTTTTATGCCTCCGTCATCTTTTTAGACATTTGAGTGAAATTGTCATAATCAACATGTGAATTATTGCGTTACATAAAGGTTAGAATTGTTTGTGCAAGGACGCTTCCATTAGTTTACCTTAATTCTTTTTCTAAATGCTTCCCGATCCAAGTTTTCTTTCCAAAAAGCGGTCACTGAAATTTAAGCAGGCCAAATTTAGCAGATCATTTTTAAAAGCAGTTTCTAGCAGTTGTTATGCCTCCACCAATTCAATTCAATTAAGTTTATTTTATATAGCCCATTCTCACAAATTACACATTTATCTCAGAGTGCTTTACTATCTTTACACATAGACATCCCTGACCTTTGACCTCACATCGGATCAGGAACAACTCCCAAAAAACCCTTCACGGGGAAAAAAAGTGAAGAACCCTTCAGGAGAGCAACAGAGGAGGATCCCTCTCCAGGATGGACAGGTGTAATAGATGTCATGTGACCAGAAGGAATCATGATACACAAATTAAAACACAGTAACAACACAATCAATGAATATGACAGAGTGTATGAATAGTTGGTAGTCGGCATATTCCACGATGGAGACCTCCACGATCCATCAGGCAGATGGAGGTAGAGAGGAGGAGTGGGCGGAGCATCAACAGTGGGTGGAGCCTCAGCAGGGCCATGGCGTAGTTGGGAGTAGACATTAGAGTGAATTGTTATGTTTTCGCGTTATGATGTCAAAAAACACACATTTTGTCACAGCGACCTTTAAAATAAGAAAATCTCATTCAGTTCATCGTCACATCACCTGTCGGTTGTACTGTATTTGCATTTTTATGTCATTTTCACCATTTATATGGAAAATCTCAAATGTAGTAATTGCAAGTTTTAATAATGATACTCTTGACAAAAATGTAAGTTAGATTCTTGAATTAATACTTTGCTAACGTCCTCACTTACTGGACATCACAACTACTGCTAAGCGCACATTACATTACGTGGCTTTGTGTTTACTCTCCTGCACGTATGAAACTCTTTTATTGTGAGGCAATTTATTAATCATGTATGGATCATAAATGAATAAGTAAGAAAGGTTTCCCTACGGGTATGATGTGCACATAACCTCGCCTAGTATACTAATAATGCTGGATTGCCCTGTGTGTGTGTGTATAAATCAAAAGCAGTAAATCCTCTCTCAAATTGTGTGTATGCACGGTGGTGGAAATAGGTCATCCCATTGTGCGTGTGTGTGTGTAAGTAAGAGATATGAGATATGTTTACCATGGTGGCCGCCACATATTACCATGCAAGGGACCCATAGCAAACACACAGTATGATATGGTAGTGTGAAACACTGTGTGTGTGTGTGTGTGATGGAGTCTCTACTTTTGAACTACAGCTTTTATTTTCCTCCCCCTCCGCCTTATTTAGATAGTGTTGCTTATTTTTCTTTCTGACTTTTGAGACACCGACATACGTTGTAGGCGGCAGCTTGTGACAGAATCATTCTGGTAGACTGGACTGAGAGACGTAGTTAAAAATAATATGTTCTTTATTCCACTGAGAAAGGAGGACGAGGATGACGGAAAATGGAGGAGAAGAAGGCAAAAGGAGGATGAAGAAAATAATAATTGACAGGCCTGTCCAACACACAACAGCCTCTGAAAGTAAAGAATCCAACGCGGCTACGGATTTATATTCATTCTACGTGACACGCAATTACCGGCAATGGCCCCGCCGTACGTTCATTTTATATTTTATTACACTTCTTCCTCACCTTGAATAAATACATAATTCACTTTCGCTCTCTGGGATTTGTTTATTTCATTGAACATCGCAGATTTATAAATACAAAATCCAAGGTATTTATTTTCGTCACATCAAATACGGCATACATTCGTCCAATTGAATTTAATACTTTCAGTAAATGTCTCACAAACGAGTGTTATCCCCTTTTTCTTCTTTATCCGGCATTATCCTTAAGAGGATTTGCTGAAGGTACGGCCCCGTTTCATACGAGTTAGGAGCTAACGGAGTTCATCCAGTTGCTTTCCCAGATGCTATCGATAAGCCTTTAGTTTCTCAACAACTCACCACCAACCTCCCCCCTTTTTCCCGTGGCTTAACCTGTGTGAAGCCAGTCCGAGTGAGGATGGAGGAGCGCATGGTGGCGGCGGCCCGGTGCGTATGGATGAACCCGAGGCCTGGCGGGTGAGTGTCGAGGCGAGGGAACGCAGCCGGCGTGTTAATCCTGCGAGCTAACGCGCAATCTGTGTGTTACTGAGGTGCCGCCGCTAATTACACATCGCTGGTACTTTCTGAGAGCAACGGCCGTGAATTGCAAACGTCCTCGTCTTCTTGCTAATGTTGTGAATGCGCGTTGGTTTTAAGGAGGCGAAGAAAGAAAATACTTTGTTCTTTTGTTGTTGTTGTTGTTGTTGCCTGGATGGATGCGAGTTGAAGTTATAACATTGCAGTGTGGATAAGAGAGCCTTGAAATGTGGTCCTGAATTAATAATTGCCTCTAGTTGGGTTACTTTGTTGGAGATGTAATTGGATCGTTGCGTGATACGAAATTGTTACCCGCGACGCTACCTACACGTTCCCCGTGGTTTTACCGTGTCCTCGGCATCTTTGTGTAATTTTCCAACTGTCAAATTAGCCATTGGCCTACGCTGAACATAGGCCAATTCCATTGACTCTGGCACTGAAATTAACACGATACACTGGCACGTCTCCATTCATTGCGCCGGTGGTGTGCGAGAGCAAAACAATGTCTATATAAAAAAGGCGGCACAAAAAACAAAAAAAATGGCAGCCGAGAAGCAGAGATTACGGGTCAGAAATCAGAATCCCTGAGCAGGAAATTAAAAGAACTCACCTCAGTATGCAAAGCATGCCGCTGCCTGATATTGTCTGCTGGAAATGAAAGGGGAGGGTGAGAGGACGCACACGTTGCCTTTGTGTTACAAAACAAAAGTGATAATACCCCGGTTGTGCTTCACCTGCATATAATGTCTGTGCAAGGAGCCAGATATGTTAATGTGACACGCATGTGGGGAGGGTGAACAATTGCTCAGCCAAGCCCTTCTCCCTTGCGGGGAGTGTGCTGCAGAGTGGTAGTCCTCGGTTCAGCAAACTAGTTCTGCAGCCAGTGGGTTCGCAGAGAGCATTCTGGGTAATTAAATGCACCAAAAAAACCGGATTAGCGCAGTGCACTTCAGTCCTTGTTCTGCGTGTGATTCTGACACCACGATAAGGGGTTTGCTAAAGCCGGGGATAAAGAGGATTGCTGTGGAGCACTGCAGCGTAGATTACATAAGATTAGGACACACACACACACACATTTTTTAGAATAATTACCGCCCAATACTCCCTCAGGTTTTTTTTGTCACCTTTTTTTTTCTTCCATCACACAAACGCTACTCAGTAACTGTGTGTTCCAACGGGAGAATAAATGGTAATGAAGGCTGGACACTTTTGTGCCTCGGCTGCACTCTGACAGCTGGAGCCGCTCGCCTACATCTACAGAAAAGCACACGGCGTTCTTTTATTCCCTTCTTCCTATCACAGTGAGCACTAAATTGGCTTTGCGGGCTGCATGCGAGGGTACGACTAATTATTAGTTCGCATGAAATTCTTTCATTATGGACATATTTCTATGCACGGCATCAAAGACGGAGCAGGTTTATACCCCGAGTTCCGGAGGCCGCGTGGCGTAGATAACAACTGTGTCTTTGGGATATCTTTTCAGGGAGGTTGTAAACCCAAATGAGAGGGAGCCTCTACCTGGTTCATTGATTAGATCAGAATGCAATTGACACAGGTTGACCAAGTACACTTGAAACCGTGCGGTGGAATGCAACCTCGCCGCAGATCAGGCATTTTGATAAAATGACCTCCGGGGAGTTTAATCGCAAAATGCCGAACCATGAAAACCGCTTCTCTTAAAACCAGTGTTCTTTAAAGAACCATTTCCTTAAATTACCTATGAAGGTGTCTCAAAGAAACTTCAAAAATGTTTTATTTAAGGCACCATTTCTGGTTCACAAAGAACCTTTTAAACCGGGGTTCTTTAAAGAACCATTTCTTTAAACAGTTCTTCAAAGAACCTATAAAAGTGTCTCAAAGAAACCTTCAAACATTGGTTCTTTAAGACATCATCTTTGGTTCCACAAAGAACATTTCAAACCAGGGTTCTTTAAAGAACCATTTCCTCAAATTAACTATGAAGGTATCTCAAAGAAACTTCAGAAATGTGTTCTTTAAGGCAGCATTTCTGTTTCACAAAGAACCTTTCAAACCGGGGTTCTTTAAAGAACCATTTCCTTAAATAACCTATGAAGGTGTCTCAAAGAACCTTCAAAAAATGGTTCTTTAAGGCCCCATTTTTGGTTTCACAAAGAAACCTTTCAGACCAGGGTTCTTTAAAGAACCTATAATGGTGCCTCAAACCAAGAAATGGTTCTTCAGTAGGTGATGGTTCTTCACAGACCCACAAAGCCTTTTAAAGAACCATTTAAGAAGAATAATTTTTCTGTGTGTAGAGGCCCTATTCTAGAGGTGAAATGAGAGATGGTCCTATCACCTCTCTCTGCTAGAGTTGATGAAACACAGATATTCTTCTACTGAGATTCTGTGAACATATAAAGGATAAAGATCTCGGACTGAACTTCAGGAGTTATTTCTGACAGTCTTGCTTGGACCCTCAGAGATTCCTGTTCCCTTCATGAATGTTTCACGACTTGTTTCTACTTAGCTCATGGTTGATTACTTGTGAACTGGTTCCTGTAATAAAGTGTTATAAAACAACCGTGCTTTTTATTTCTCACAAAATAACGGCAACATTAATTTCCACCACATTGACCACGACCTTCAAGTCAAGAGTCGATCCTAACCTACTCGGTGCCCCCGTGTCCGATAGAAGCCCAGCAAGAACGCAAAAACACGATAAAGTGTCCTTCAGGGTACCCTTCCAGTGGAGAAAACATGATGGGCCTCTTGGATGACCTTTAAGAACCGAGAGAACATGATGAAATGCCTTCTGGGTGAAAACTGAATGGCTTCTGGGGCGACTGTGGGTCAGCGGTTACAGGTCCGCCTGTCAATCCGGGGGGTTGGCGGTTCAATCCCCGCCCTAGTCGATGTGTCCTTGAGCGAGACTCTTATCCCTGAATTGCTCCCTGTAGCTGTGTCTATGAATGTAAAATGATTGTCAGTCGCTTTGGATAAAAGCGTCACGTAATGATGGGCTTTTTGGATGCCCTTCAAGAAGAGAAAACACTTTCCCTCCATGGTACATTGGAGAAAATGGTTGCTTTTAACTAAATGGAAAAAAACCTAATTCTAATGTCTTCTCTGCCAGCTGGGACCCCATCGCATGCAGCTGGAGAAAGTCCAACACTTTCTCCAGCGTCTTCTTTTCGACGGACTGCCAGATTATGTCCAGAATCCCTCAAGACTGGAGATGCATCAATGGCTCCCAATATTGGGAAAGCTCTACTGGGCAGAATAGTTATGCAGAGCCCCCACCTCGTGAGTTAAAACAGCCCTCCACCCCCCCAGATGTGCTACATTCTCCCAAAGTACAAGGTCCAGAAGTGCTCCGGCAGGGGAAGGGGGAGTAACCCTACATCTACATGTGTGACTCTGAAAGGTGGATTTCTTCCCAGTCGTGTGGCGCAACGTGCAGGGGGGAAAGGTTCAAAGTCACCAAAGCATATAATCAGTAATCAAGCGCCATGCTGGCTGTAATCGCCTTTGCCTGCTGCTAGATTGAATTTGAATGTGTCATAATGACTGGGTTGTGAAAGCCTTGCACAGTGCTTAATCACCCCGGATAATTCAGGCTCTAGTACTTTCCTGTACGGACAGATGTTCCACCGGTTGCATGTGCGAGATTAGTCATAAGACTTAAAGGGAACATGGCAATAGTTGCTTTACCTGTGAATGATATGTAATAACAGTTCAATTATACTCCATGCACGTAGCTCATAAAAGCCCCCCCTCTTGATCTTTGGACTTTTTTCAAGTGTCGCAAACTTTTTAATCAGAATATATTATGGGATTTACCCTCCGCCGTACGGAAAGCTTAGCAGGAGTACCTCGGCAGGAGTTCCACTGAAAGCACACGTCCGGTACATCCTCACCGCCTGGGAACAGCACGCCGAGGACAATTACCGCCGATCGTTTTAGTATCTGTCCATTTGGCGTGCGTATACATCTCGCAATGCCGCTAATGGTGTTGGCAGCAATTATACTTCATTCTCTTGTCGCGCCGGCTGTTTAGTTAATGGTGAAGGTTATGCCTGCACGCAAAAAAAATATAGAATTCGGCTTAACCATCAGCCAATCGAAAGATAGTAGAGATTTTAAATTAGAGGAGGGGTCAAATACTCAGGGGCCGGATTTGTGTTTTCAGGGAAATGCAAATATAGTGGTGTATAAAAATATACAAGTAAAAGATAAGTTAGGGGGTGCCGGGTTGCTTTTTTCTGTTTTTTTTTTTTTTGTTTTTGTTTTTTTGGGGGGATATGTATGTACATGTGTATGTGTGAATATATAAATATATATATATAAACATATATATATATGTGTGTGTATATATACAGTATATATGTATATATATGTATGTGTATATATATATAATTGTGTCCTGTTTTGTGTGTGCATGTGTATATATATGTATATGTGTATATTTATATATACAAATTTATATATATATATTTACAAACATATATATATATATGATTATCTGATTGATGTTTTCTGTTTGTTTTTTCTTTAGAAAATCTAATAAAACACTTTGAATCTGTAGACTACTGCCTACGAGTCTTTTTATTGCCATTTTTATGATAATTGTTCATATACTGTAAGCCTAAATACGTTCATTTATTATTTTTGAACAAAGGTTAAAAGTTATTTCACAAGTTTTAAAAAGCGCCCACAATTTTTTTTAAATCCCCCTGGATTTCAGTCAGTGGGGGGAAAAATTGCCCCCTAAAAATATGTTTATTTCCTCCCCCGATGGAGTAGAGCTGCAACAACGAATCGATAAAATCTATAAAAAATAGATTTTCAGAAGAGTTGGCAACGAATGTCGTTATCGATTCGTTGTGTCGCGTGATTCTTACACCATTCGATAAGTCGCTGAGAAGTTGTTTGAGTATTCCGTGGGAGTATTGCGGAAATGATAAAGCAAGAGAGATAAGCCACGCCCCCCTAAGCCACGCCCCCTCTCCGACGCGAATGACGCAAATAAACCCCAAACAGTCGGGTGAGCAAAGCCTCGTCAGTTCTGTTTTTGAATAAAGGGTTGGAAATTAACGTTGTTTTTTTATCCAATTCATCGAAAAAATTATCTATAAAAACACTCGTTAGTTGCAGCCCTCCCGTGGAGGTTAGCGTGCTAACCCTTTGCTAATTAGCACCAACCACAAAGTGCTATTGGAGCAATTGGCCAATGGTTTTGCAGTATATTTGCCTATAAATAAATAATATCGGATGATCATATATTATTGATGATGATGATGTTTGCACTATATGAAGGGTTAAGAGGTCAGCAAACACATTACCGCTCATCCTGAAAGGGGGAGGGGGGGGGGATGTGAATGTCGTGGAAGTCATTTTCTTCGGAGCTAAAGTTGCAGCGAGAGAAGATGAGAAAGACTTTTTTATTCGTCTCCGGGGGGAAATTGTCCTCCGTCGCCATCTCTCAGAAATACACAAATTTACGACGACCTCCGAGCGGCGCGCGACAAACAATTTAGGCTAACGCAACAAAAGGGGAATGTCGGGTTTGGGTTTTGTCAGATTTAAGAAAGAAAAAAAGGAACACGAAGGAATACTTTGGGGCCACAACAATGGGTCCTGATAATAATAATATATCCTGGATGTTTGTGCAAATTGCATGCCAATCTATTCAATAGTTGTATAACTTTATAGATTTGAGGCTGGACACAGAATTGGACTATCGCCGTCTACAGAGGGGGTTTTCAGTCCAGGGTCAGCTTGTCGATTCTTTCCCAGGAAGCAACAACACAGACCGGGCGATGGAAATGTACAGCGGGCGCACGGTAATGCTGCCGGCGACACTTCAAAAAGTGTAGCAACAGAACACGTCGCTACGCATCATGGTCCATTTTGGTTACTTGGATCCAATTATACACGAAATGCTGCAAAAGCACCTCTCAAAACCGCGGAGGTGATCGGTCACCGGCAGGAAAACAACAACAACAACAACAAACTGCATTGAAACAGCCAAGTAAAGCCAAGTTTGAAACAGCAGTCAGCTGTCAAACACACACACACACACATGTAGACACACACACACAGTGAGGTAATGAGTTATACAGAAATAGCTACACTGAGCCAGTGGTTAATTAATTAGCGGTTAATTGTTCGAGGAACAACTTATTTTAGAAACTCTTCTACCGTTTTGGAAAGTCCATCTTTTTTAATTTCTCTTATACGATAATATCAATCGCCAATTTAGATTAATTGGTGATATTTGTTTGGCAACATGAAAAAGGGTTTAATGTCAACATATTTAAGAGGCGTAATTTATTCAAACTCACTTTAAAGTAATGAAATAAACAGTCCCATTAGTGAAAGGCTGGGATCACAGCAGAATCATTGCACACGACTCTGGATTATTGTGGTGAATTAAGTAATAAGTCAGAGGATGAGACAATTAGTGAACGCAGCTCGTTCTCTCTACATATTAAATGTTATTTTTATTTCTTTGTGGTTATTTATAAAAAAAAACACATTTCCTACTATTTACAACAATAACTATTTTTTTAAATTAATTTTGTATAACAAATTATATTTATTGATTGTTTTGTGTGCACCTACCTCATACAGGCAATAGATAGGACACACACAACAAAGACCAAAAGCAAAACGCTATAAAATTATGGGGGAATTTTTTTGCCCTATCCCAGTGATATCAATGGCAAAATGATATTTCTTGAAAGCAGTTTTAAAAATGTATTCAAAAAAATGTTTGAATACATTTTTTAAACTGCTTTCAAGAAATATTATTTTGCCATTGATATCACGGAGCCAACCATTGTCATGTCGGTGTATAATTCAGCTGAAATTCAAGGTCCGCAAATGTGATTCATGAGACTGGTGGCAAACAATTACTGTGCTTCCTCTCGGCGCCTCTTGTAGGAGCCGGAAAGGATCCGACAAAGAAACCTTCGCCCTCTTCGCGAGTCAAGGTCACTCTGAGACGAGCTGGGCGGTGTACATCCTGCGAGGCCAATACCCCAGTGCTTTTTTGCAATAAGAAGCTTGGATTAAAAAGCCATTTCAGGTGGAGCCACGATTGCATCGTCCTGCGTTATCAGCTGTCGGATGTGATGAGTGACCCTGCGGTCGCCGCCCCGGCCGCGGGGACCATCGATCCTGCTGTCGCGGCGGCTCGCCGGAGGGAAGGCGGAGATCTCGGTCCAATGCTGTTGTGTTTATTTCCTTTGCATCCCTCAGGAGAGCTTTAATGAGCTACGAGGACAGTAAAGCTGTAATGTGTACACACACACACACTCACTCAGTGTCTACCATAGCGATAGTGATCAAACTATGTGAGTCACCAGGGAGCGTCGATCCTTTGTAAGCGTGGGGTGATGCAGCGGTGGCAGAGGTCAAGCCGAGGGTCAGAGAGTCTAAATGTGGCTCCAGGATCCACACAGTCCCTTTTCTCTCCGTTTGCTGGGTTGGATGTTGGAAGTAGTTGCATAAGTGGGTTTAGAAACTTAAGAGACCTAGAGAGTCTTCACTTTATTTGTGAAGACTCTCATATTAGCCAGACGGAAACCTCCCTGGTCAATGTTTTGCATTTTCTTTGGGACATTTTGGTCTTTAAGTCATCTCTGTTGCATTTGTGTCTCATTGTGGTTGTTTTGCGTCTCTTTGTAGTTGCTTTGCGTCTCTTTTCGGTTGCTTTGCGTCTCTTTGCGGTTGTTTTGAATCTCTTTGAAGTTGCTTTGCGTCTCATTTTGGTTATTTTGATTCTCTTTGTGGTTGCTGTACGTCTCATTGTGGTTGTTTTGCGTCTCTTTGTAGTTGTTTTGCATCTCATTGTGGTAGCTTTGAGTCTCTTTGTAGTTGCTTTGCGTCTCTTTGTAGTTGTTTTGCATCTCATTGTGGTAGCTTCGAGTCTCTTTGTAGTTGCTTTGCGTCTCATTGTGGTTGTTTTGAGTCTCTTTGTAGTTGTTTTGCGTCTCTTTGTAGTTGCTTTGCATCTCATTGTGGTTATTTTGAGTGCCTTTGTGGTTGCTGTAGGTCTCTTTGCGGTTGTTTTGAATCTATTTGCGGTTGTTTTGCGTCTCTTTGTAGTTGCTTTGCATCTCTTTGAAGTTGCTTTGCGTCTCATTTTGGTTATTTTTATTCTCTTTGTGGTTGCTGTACGTCTCTTTGTCGTTGTTTTGCGACTCTTTGTAGTTGCTTTGCATCTCATTGTGGTAGCTTTGAGTCTCTTTGTCGTTGCTTTGAGTCTCTTTGTAGTTGCTTTGCGTCTCATTGTGGTAGCTTTGAGTCTCTTTGTAGTTGCTTTGCGTCTCTTTGTAGTTGTTTTGTGACTCTTTGTAGTTGCTTTGCGTCTCATTGTGGTTGTTTTGAGTCTCTTTGTAGTTGTTTTGCGTCTCTTTGTAGTTGCTTTGCATCTCATTGTGGTTATTTTGAGTGCCTTTGTGGTTGCTGTAGGTCTCTTTGCGGTTGTTTTGAATCTATTTGCGGTTGTTTTGCATCTCTTTGTAGTTGCTTTGCATCTCTTTGAAGTTGCTTTGCGTCTCATTTTGGTTATTTTTATTCTCTTTGTGGTTGCTGTACGTCTCTTTGCGTTTGCTTTGCGTGTCTTTGTAGTTGTTTTGCTTCTCATTGTGGTTGTTTTGAGTCTCTTTGTCGTTGTGTTGCGTCTCTTTGTGGTTGTTTGCATCTCTAAATCATAGTTTTCTGTCATTTTGTGTTTATATGCAGTTCACAGTCCAATCGTTCCCAGTCTCTAGCCGATGTGGCGGTTCAGTAATCTCCCATACTCATAAACCAAATACTTTCCACCTTGTGACGGTAGTGGGGGCAGCACATGGGGGTTTCGACATGGGGGAATTTAATTAAATTAATCTGAGCCTCTTCCGTTGATACTCATACCTTTTGTGATGAAAACCGCCCACTAAGCATCAGCTCTCCTTAAATCACTCAGACGTGGGCGGAACAAACACACACAACCCTTTTATAGGCCTCAAACAACACACACAACTCTTTTATAGGCCTCAAACAACATACACAACCCTTTTATAGGCCTCAAACAACACACACAACTCTTTTATAGGCCTCAAACATCACGTTTGCCAAAAGAAAACACAAAAAAAAGTCAAATTTGCTCGAGTGTGAAGGCGACCGCAGAGAGCGTGACGAGAACAGGCCCCGTCATCGATTTCACGTTTCACAGCTGCAGATCATCACAACTAATGCCTAAGAACTAGCACACACACACACACACACACACAACAGCGTCCAGTCTCACTCCGCTCATCGCTTCCATCGACTGAAGTTCAATCCGGGCGATAATCATGACGCCCTCTTCGCCGCCTTCGTCGCCGCGTCTCAAACTGCAGACGTCCGCTAATTGGAAGAGCAACAGGTGTTTCATTCAACTGGTTTAAACGCGGCGGTCGAGTTGATTCGAATATTTCGCAATCACGGGCAGAAAGGCGGCGAAGTGGCGATGGAAGGGAGCAGCGAGCCGAACGGCGTGATTGGGAACGCACTTGATCGCCGTGAGAACAAAAAAAAAGGAGGACAAAGGGTTATCTTGGACGCCCGACATCATAATTAACCAATTAGAGCGTGAATAATTGATGTGCCGTGTTTTCCGAAGCTTCGGTTCGTTCCTTCACGTGAGTTAACGAGCGCTGAGCTCGTCACGCCAGGCGTGCCGCTCGCCGCCTTGATCGCCTGCCAGATTGAGACGTTTTGATGTGGAAGGCGTTATGGTTCATTTCTCCCCGGGTCTCGTCTGACAGGCAACGGGTGAAGGTGCAATGAGCCGATGTTAGCAGGGCGACGGAAACAATAACACAGTGTCGCCGGGTAAAACTGACAACAAAGAGGACTCGCTGACAGGTCACGGTTCAAAACCCTTTTCGATGGACTTCCTGTGAGCAGAAAAGTGTCTCAGCTTGTACCTAAAAATCTGAACGCTTTAATAACTTTATTGAAAAATCAATAGCTTTTTTTTGTGTGCATTCATCACATATACGTGACGCAGGTGTTAATCTTGGTGTGACGGAGGGAGACAATTTGATTTTTTAGGATGTGACAGTGGAGAGCCCAGAGAAAAGTTATCCCCGGGTATGAAAAGGCTTAACACACACACACACACACACAGTTTTTATATACTGTTCCGCCTAAGCCAACTCTCAGGGTTCATACACATGTTGACCAATGGATTTCCATGACTTTTCCACAACTTTTCCAGGACTTTAAACCAAATTTCCATGACCAAACATTGTGTGAAATTTCGGTGTAAACATGAAAAAGTGAGAACATGTCGTATTTTATACTAACAATGAGAATTCCAAAGCATACAGCATATATATATATATGTATATATATATATACATCTGTATATATACACAGCTTAAATTAACACGTGAATATAACACATTTCCAAAACTTTTTGGATTTCATTTTTTTGCATGATTTTTCCAGGCCTGTAAATACATATTTTTTTAATTCCATGACTTTTCCAGGTTTTCCATGACCGTCCGGACCCTGAACTCTCAACGTGTCGACGTAAGGCTGCACGGTGTTGCCTTTGCGGCACCGTTTCTCTTCCAACATGTCCGAATGGAAAGTGACGGCACTGATCCAGGAAGATGACAAAAAGAGGGCCTGCTATGATTATATATCATTTTCTTTTTCTTGTTAGAATTTTCCCGAGTTAGCACTCCAACCACTTCCGACTTGTTTGTTTTGTACTTTTGACAGAAAAGTGGAGACGCTTTGGCAGACGAGCAGCATGAAGGTGGAAATGCTGACAGCAGGCAACACTTGCATGTAGAGCCATGATTATTGTAATATCTATGCCTGGTGGAAGAGGTACGTATGCAATCTGGTCTACAGACTGCAGCCGGTTTAGTGTCTTTTCAAACGAGACTTCGGCGTTCACGGGAAACGTACCGTTAGCTAACTGGCTTTCGGAAGTCAGTTAGCCTAAAGTATGGTCAAATAAGTCAACGGTGACAGACAAAAAAAGGTAAACTGGGTGAAAGTCGTGCATTTTGGTCCGACTTCCTCCTCCCGCCCCGCCCACTCCACTTTCTCTCTATTTAACAGGGTTCATACACATGTTGACCAATGGGTTTCCACGACTTTAAACCACATTTCTATTACCAAACATTTGGTGAAATTTCAGGTGTAGACATGAAAAAGTGAGAAAATGTCATATAAAGTTAAATGTATAAATGTAGTAGCACGTTGGAGGGGTGGTATATTCAGAAAATGACACCTAATTAAATGCTTTTTAATCCAGAGTTCGTACTGTCGGCTATACCCTGATCTCAAGAAGCTTTGTTAGGACTCAGCCAGCCGGGGCCCCACCTCCAGAGCACACCTGAAGCCACTCTGCACGTCGCAGCTGTAGCTCGTTAGACAGAGAGTAAATAGAAGGACTGCCAGTAGCTCGCTGCGAGTTCGTTCTTGAAGCTCAGTAGGAGAGCTCAGTCAACCCTGGAGTTTTTTGATGTCAGAGCGTTTTTGGATTATCGTGGCGTAAACTTTTCCCGTGGATTATTTCAAGAGTGAGTTTTTGTTTTTGTTTGCGTGCTTCCCTCTGCCAAATTAAGGAGGCAGTTTTTCTTTTGTTTTCTCTGAACTTTCCGCTCCCTTGAGTATTGAAATAAATTACGCCGTGCTTTCCAGGCTTAACAGTCTGTTGTCGTGCAATTGGGGTCGAAGACAAATCATAACAAGCTTAATATTAAACGATTCATTAAAACCCAACATTAAGACAACAATATATTTGCAATACATAGTAATTCAAATAAAGTCCGGTGGATGGGAACACTGGTTTCCTTCATGAAAGTCTGACTAACTCACGTTCTCCATGCCGACCTCCTCCTCCCGCCTCGTCCACTCCCCCTCTCACGATTTAACAGGGTTCATACACAAGTTGACCAATGGGTTTCCACGACTTCAAACCAAATTTCCATGACCAAATATTTGGTGAAATCTCGGGTGTGTACATGAAAACGTGAGAAAATGTCGTATTTAAGCTAACGAAGAAAATTCCAAAGCATTTGAACATATGAATATTACAACATTTCCATGACTTTTCCAAAAGCTTTGGGGATTTTATTTGTTTCCAAGGACTTTTCCAGGCTTGGAAATAACCATTTTTACATATTCCATGACTTTTTTCCAGGTTGACCGTACGAAACCTGATTGAACTACGTCAGATGCTAACAGATGAAGGGAGGAGGTCGGCATGGAGAACGTGAGTTAGTCAAACTTTCATGAAGGAAACCAGAGTTCCCATCCACCGTAGTTTATTCGTATTACTTTGTATTACAAATACATTGTTGTATTAATGTTGGGTTTTGAGGAATATTAAGATTCTTGAGATGGAGGGTGTAGCACCGACAGTAAGCATTTCACTTTGGTGTCATCTCCTGAATATACCCAATATTTACACATTTAACTCTAAATGTTGTATCTAAAGACTCTTCTCTCCAGACAAATTGACTGCGTGGACGTTATACTCCAGCAATGTGTGACGCCATTACAACAAAAGAGTAAAAAAGTCCTTTTCAGATTCTACAGAAGTCATTAAAACTTTTAGGTCGAGTCGAGATTCGCACATGTTCATCTTCACTTGCCTCGTGGTTTGGTCCAGAATGAAGATTTATGTTCCTTTGAATGTAAAAGAAAGCTAAGGACAAACACTGCAGGTCTGCAAATGCAATTAGCAGAAACACATTAGAATTCATCAACACAGTCTTTTTGTTTTTTTGCGAAATGTATCCTTGTGTATAGTTTCAGTCGTTTTTTTTCTTCTTTTCCTGGAAGTGACTTATATTCAAATTGCACCCACACATATACGCTCTGAGTGTTATGCTCATTTAATTCTGTGTTTTTGGAGACGGCGCTGCTTGTGAAATGAAGTTTTAAAAGGACAAACAATAATGAAGTGGAATATTTTTTTCGATGCAGACCATCTGTAAAAAAACAAGAAGAAAAAAACGTGTTAAAGACAATGTATGAAAATAAATAAAGAGGTCCGTCCCTGAACTTCGCGGATCCACCAGAGTTCATGGGGCCATTGCCGGCCCACCGGAACCATTATTATTGCTGGTTGTGCGAGGTGTCCCCCCCCACCGCCCCACACTCCCCTACCCCATGCTAAATACATTACCTCTGTGGACAGAAAGTGCCACGCTCACATCTGCAATGCAAACACCCGTAATAACCTGCTAATATATATATATATTTCTTTTTTTAAACGCATGCACAATTAGAGCTCAAAATTCATGATCCAATAAAGTCAGAGGGCAAAGGTCACATACATTTTCAAATTCAAGAGGAAAAAAACCATCCCAATTGGATTGATATGGGGCGGGGCGATCAACGGAGGGTCGGGGCCGGGTGTCGGTTCGCCCAGGAAAGACATCGTTTGCTGCAGACGAGGCTAACGCAACAATTCCAATGGGGGCGAAAACAAACTATTCATCTTGAATAGATTTAGCGCGAGGGGAATTGGTATGTGATCTCCCAGAAATTGCATTGTTTTGAGTGTATTTCGTATTCCCCCACCGGCCTACACACACCGCCGGCCCCACGCTCCAGCTTCCATTTGTCCGGCATCAAAATGTTAGATTTTAACTTCCGAATTGAAAAAACGGTACCGCTGATGTAAAATAGTCGTAAATCAGTTAACTTTTCGCAGCACCCTATTTGGTTTTTTCTTCTTCACATTTTAAAAGAAGGTTACAATAGTGTACTCAGTCACTGGAGAAATATAAATCTTCACACATATTTGACTTGCGAGCTCACGGCCACGTTTTAAAGTGATTGCTGCTCCTTGGTTTTGCTTTAAGGCATTCATATAGAACCAATGTATAACATCAGCATTGACTCGCTTTATTGTCGAGTATAAAGTGTAACCGGCCCACAAAACACAGACTTTAATCCTTCTCATGAGATCAGAGGGGATTTCTTTTCTAAGCTCCATCTTGGTTTAATATCTCCAATAAGACATCCTCCTTCTCATACAGAACAAATAAAAGTGGATAGTTTTCAAAGGTACCTTTTCTTTGTCCGATAGACGGGCTGTTTGGGATAATTGCTAAACAAGACGGTCACGACAACCTCCAACGTTCAAATTAAAGGCTACAGTTCATTTCCATACCAAAGGATGGTGATCATGTCCTGAGAAAAGCGTTGGAGTTTGAAGTAAATGAACCAAGGAAGCGTGGACGACCGAAGAAGACCGGTGGAGGAGATTCGGAAGGTTGGTTTGAGGAGGGAGGATGTCCCACATCGGCGGAGATGGCGAGACGAGGTTAGAGAGATTGCTGCGAGAGCGAGGTGAAACCGGCCACCCCCGACAAACCCGGTTTAAAACTGGATGAAGAGAAAGGTACCGAAGTACAGTGTAGAAACCTATCAAGGGTAGATCCAAGAGGCAGAGAAAGGGTTCAAACAGTATCACAATCAGGCGGTTCTGTCCAGCGTATATCAGGTATCTCCAATCGTGCCAATGTCTTTCAGGTAAACTTTAAGTATCCCTTCATGGCGTTGCCCTGAAGCGAAACCACCACCGTTTACCTGAGAGATACACGGTTTCCACAAGACGGTGACTACTTCAAATGTCTCCCTAGTTGGAGTTCTGTAATGGCCGTGTCGATGGGTTTATTCAATGCATCCTAGACTCCGGTGTGTAAGCAGTAGAGAATGAAGCATGCATTTCCTTCTGCTAATCAGACTTGCATGCATTTCCCTTTCATATAATATTTATCATGTAGCTTGATCAATGCAAAAAGGCGTCATGGACTGACATGGTCAATCTGAGTGCTGTTTGAGATCCTTAAATCTGTAATCTAACAAAGTAAAGCCACTGTCCAGAAATCATGCAAGTTAAGATTCTAAATAAACTAGGGCTGTCAGCGTTAACGCGTTAATCTATGTGATTAATTTGGCCGCGTTAACGCACTAAAATATTTTAACGCAATTAACGCAACTTTGTTTACTTCCGGTGTTCGTTGAAGTTTTTACACTCAAACCGAGTGTCAAGCCGCGGCAGTACGGTTTAACACTGTTTCCGTTTTTAAAACAATTATTTTCCCGCAAAAATAAGAAGCAGAAATCAGTTTAAACTCGTGGATGAATCAGTCGGGTTTCCTCCTGCTCCTCCTTCCTCCCGTCTCCCCCTCTGATACACAGAGGAACGGAGGGCGACGTGTCGGGTGACGCGGCGCGGAAAGAACTCGTCACACGAAACCTTCAACGTGATTGGTCAATCCGTTTGTCTGTCAACATTTTGGGGAAAAAACAACCAATGAACACTCAGTAAATCACAAAGGACCTCCCACCTCACGGGTGAGGCTCTATAGCAGCCTGTCAGTCAGAGAGCAGAGAACACGGCACCAGGACAACTGAGCCTCATTGAATAGAGCTGAGATTGTTCTGGAATGTTTGATGTAGAACACGTGGGTATGTGTCATATGCAAACGCCTTTAAAAGGTGAATTTTTTTGTTTTTGTAAAATGTATAAAATGCCCCCAGCCTCCAGAGGGTGAATGTGACATATGTGAATGTCAGTCAGTTACCAAGGCCACTGGTTCTGCTGCTGTTCAATGTTAAAGATGACAGGACCAATGGGGTCTCAATATACTTCTTTTTTTTTCCTAATCTGATGTTTCACTGAAGAAACAATTTATCATCCACAATATTAAATACCTCGCTGGCACTTTATAGGTAGGAGCCTCTTTGAAAACACAGCTCTGTGTAAAGTTTGGTCTTTAAAAAGAATGAACTTTTAACTTTTAATCGCGATTAATTAATCGCAATTTCAAAATGTGCGATTAATTAGTTAATTTTTTTTACTCGATTGACAGCCCTAAAATAAACATAACTAAAATTTTCTTTCAATACAAATCCTGATGACTCATTTGGCTTGATTTTGAGTGAGCGGGTCAATATGACCCTGAACAGCAAACAGGTGTCTCATCTTTATTTATCTAAATCACCCCATGAAAAGAAAAAAGTTACAAAATTAAATAAAAATTGAGCAGAAAATACATGTTATGATAGACTAATGCACTTTATATATAGATTATTCCAATGTACCTAAACAATTATTTGAACATGTATTTTTTATTAAAACAAGTCAGTTCTCTGATCTATAAAAGGGTGAATAACTCCATTCCAAAAGAAATGTATTGAATTGTTATTAATGACATTAATGGTGAAGTTAATACGATTTTTTTGGTTTCTGACCAATTTTGGACGATTCAACATTAACCGGGTCAAATTGACCTGGGAACCTGACGGCTGCATGTAAGAAACTAACATAACAGGAGGGTTAAGTACTGCTATCCACACGCGTGCGTATGTTATCAAACCAGTTGTGTGAAACTGAAATATATGATGTGTATATAGGTTATGTCTTCCTCTGGATGAAAAACAAAACAATTTGCTCCTGCTAGTGAAATATTTAGCATGTTTTCCAATAAAGATGCCAGAAATCCTATGAATTTGGATATTTGCTCTGGGCCTTTTTAAAACACATTTCGTCATAACTGTACTTAAGACTTTAAACGTAAAACATTGTGCACCTACTGTATTTTCTATTTCGAAGCATTTGTTTTAATCTCATTCATTTGTTCTCCCGAGTTAACGCGTTGCCTCGTTATTGTGTAAAGCGTTGACCGCCCAGTCAGATCCTCAGAATGTCACACCTAACTAATGTTATGCATATCATATCTTTTCAGTTTTCTGATTATCCTCAGGCGAGAACGTCTACTTGAAAGTCTTCCTTTCACTCGCAGAGAGGTTGCCTGTGTGTAGGCGGCATCTCCCTTCTGTCAATGTATTAATTACTCTATGATTCTGTTCATATAAAATATGGGTACAAAATGTTCCCCCCAGCGGGAGGCAAGTCATCGCGTGCAAACTCGCCAAGTCTCGGCGGTTGGCTTTCTGACGAGATCAACCTTGAGCTCAAGATAGCGACGGATCGCAAAAACAACACGAGGGAGTCAGGAAAAGACCGACAGGAAGTAAAGACCACGGAGAAAACGAGAGAACGAGAGGACGAGAGGATGAGAGGCGGTTGGGAAGCTGAAAGCAAGACAAGAAAATTGAGCAATTTGCCAAAAAAGGTCAAATCTGACCAAATTACAGTTACATGTAGTCCAATTTAAGAGGGAGCTTGGGCGATAGAACACCATCACAAGACCTCGGTTGGCTTGATTTGCGAGGACAAACAGGACATTGGCTTGAATTAGAGGTTTGGGGTAAACTCTACATCGGGGACATTGTAGAGATGAAGGTTGGCTCATTTGAGTTTAATGTTGTATCCATCTGCTTTGGCACTTGACCGACATTAAGAGAGAGATAAACCTCAGCAAAGGTTTCCAAAATGTTAAACTCATTTCTGTTGTGCAAATTTGGAGACAAACAAGTCGAAAGGGTTTCTCAGAGGCATGTTTTCCTTACCATTGGCAACTGGTAGCTTCATATTGATCATGTACTCTATAATGACACGTTTAAGCGGAAGCATGTATGTTGCCTCTTCAATTTTGGGTTTATTGTTCGTCCATAGTCCAAATAAATGATGCTGAGAGACTCTCAGAGTGAGGGCTGGGAGCTGTATGAAGGGTTGTGGATGGTAATGGTAACAACACGGTGCAACAAGTCATCTGAAGCAAATTATAAATTGGTTGCTTGTCACTGCATTTCCAAAAATGATTTATACGTGTGTTTTTCTAAACTTCTGATTGTCTTTCTGACGAGAGTATTATTAGAGCGAGAGGTGAGAGGGAAATGACTGACAACAGTCATTATTCGCACTTTCACATTATTCGAAGGCGCTGGGCCAGAAGGCAATAGTCAAAAGTAATCACCGCGATGTGGCGTTGGCCGTGGTCAGAGTAAATCTCGTATTTCTATTGTTCTGAAAAGGGATCGAGACTGCCCGAATACAAAATATATTTCAACAGTAAAGGTCACACCGCACAACCTGAGATCCTTCAATTACTTGGAACAACCCGGGCTCAGCGAGCCGGGGACAGAAGGACACCACACAAGGTTTCAACAACACCTGATGTCAAACTCAGACAGGCACATCAAAAAGGGATCCGCGCACTGTAACTCAATGGCGTTTGTTTTTCTGAACGTATGTGTCAAGGCTTAACACAGAAGAAACCCAACCCCCCCCCCCCCCCAAATGCTAATTATGAGCATTATCATAATGGAGACAGAATAAAGAGCCCAGATTGCCACAGGGCACCTTAGATATTCAAACTATTTAGATGAATTCCGCTGACTTAACGCCACCCTGTTTGACACCGTATCAACTTTACTACCATTTTGCATTCATAGCAGTCCACACTTAATAAAAAAAAAAAAGAGATGAGCCAAGATGTCCAAGTCCCCAGACAGGTACCACCTGTAAAATAATCTAGCTAATGGCAGATGACCTCGTTGCTGTAGACGCCGACAAACAAGTGCGCCCTGTTGCTCAGCTGCAGTAACGCCGCTCTGATGTGGAGCTCTGAGTAGAAAACAGCTCCAACGCAGACTTTGCCTTTTGTAACAGGGAAAAAACATGCAGCCTCGGGCTTGAGACCTTGTTATTTTGACAGAAGTAAATCAACCTTCGCTGGTGCGAGTGTGCAAGAGAACTTTCAAAGACACAAATCAGATTTCCCCCCCCCCCCCCCCCTGTTGCGAGCAAGAGTTGCAGATGATTTGGTGTTGGAGCATCACGCCTGTAAAAAGAAAGAAAGAATAGAAAAAGAAGCACGTCCACGAAACATTTAATTCCCACTGCACTCGAGACTGTTGGAAATAATAGCGTTAAAAGAGTGGTCTCCAACAAGGTAACGCGGTCGCTGTGTTCGATACCGAATGAAGGGAAATCCTTAAAAAACGGATCGCATCCCCCCCTCCAGCTCCCCCCCCCCCCCCCCCGCCGCCTCCCCTGTAACCGTGGTTTCACGTCTGCCTTTCTGGAAGCCGGAGCACCGACCGAGTTTGAAATCGTCATCTCGAGGGTGTGAAAAAGATAAATGGGAAACCTACGGGAGTCCGTCCGAAGCCCGGAGACGATACAAGTCAACCTTTAGTAACAACGCTCATCCGCTGTCCTCTTTTAAAAAGAGATCTTTCAGCCGAGCTCCGGGGGGCCTTTTCCATTTTCGGAGAGACTGGAAACCGAGAGAGGAGACGCTCGCTACGCTTGTGAAACTCACCTTGCAATCAAATCCGGAGGCAACTGTGCAGAAGGCCGGAGTATTTTATCTTGTGGGAAAAGACACATATGTGCTGATATTTATAAAGTTAGTCACCCTGAAGAACCAAACAACTCATGGTCACTTATTTGTTATCGTTTGATGTGTATTTTCCTAATTTCCCTCGGTAGCTCGCCAACATTTTAATCACATTATCCAACACCGCTATTTTCTTCTGCAGCTAAATTAATGTTTCATCTGTCTAAAGCACCAACTGTGCATATTAGATTATGTCTAAATAAAGCAAAAGACTCTTTGGACAAATACAAAGACAGGGCAATATCTACAATGGTAAAAGATGAAGATACATTTATTTATTGGCAAATTATCCTCTATAGGACACGGCGCAATGCCTATATGATGGGTTTGATTTAGTTGTTTGGTCAGAAACAACATCATCACATCAACGCTGCACATTGACAGTTCCTAAATCCTAACTTTACTCCTTCCCGATTGATTATTTAAAACCGTAATACAAATTATTGTCCTCCCCTCAAAATGGACGCCAATGCTCATGAAACTAGAAGGGGCACTCTGTCGAGCGCATACCTTCACATATCACAAGATTGGGCATTGAATTATGACCATTTTGGCATTAGTTGCATGCCAATTGTGTTAAAAAGAAAATTTTTACCTTTTTATGACCTTGACCTTTGACCCGATTAATCCCAAAATCTAATCAAATGGTCCCCGGATGATAACCAATCATCCCACCAAATTTCATGCGATTCGGTTTAATACTTTTTGAGTTATGCGAGTAACACGCATACAAATAAATAAATAAATAAATACACGGCGATCAAAACACAACCTTCCGCATTTTCAATGCGAAGGTAAAAATAAGAGTTTCGATATCGACACAGGAGGTGAAAAAGTCTTCTTTCTTCTCTTTTAATAAAGAGCACATTGATTTGTGATTAATTCCTCAGTGGATGAGTTTAAGCTCCGCTGAATGAATGATGGAAGCTGTAGGTACGTTCTTGCAAATTAAAGCAGGCGAGGGGAAAACTCGTCGATGGAGTCGTCTCGTTGAACCCTCGCTAAGCCGGCTGTAACGTTTATCGGGGCATTCAGGGGGCGCGTTTCCTCTTTTCAACTCCCCCTCTAAGATGGTGTTTCTTTTCCGGACTGAATTAAAAATAGAGAAAGGCGGGTTTGTTCGACTCAAGCGCTCCGCCGGTGATTGACTGCCGACGGGCGCCGTTCTCGGCTGCTACGTGGATCGAACCCGGCGACCTTTCGCTGACGAGCCGGTCCCCCCCGAGCGCCGGGAACCCCGTGCGGCGTGAAGTAAACCGGCAGGCCTTTCAGCTAAACCACTTAAATCCACCTTTCATATCATTCCCACCCTTCACACGTGCGCTCCCTCTCCGAGGCTCGTCATGCTCAACGGCCACCGGCTGGCTCGCTGTTTTTCCGTTGTTGTCGCGCGAAGTCTCCGGGACCCCTACCGACCGGCTCCACGTGGTTTTTGCACCGCAGCTATTGCCAGAAAATTCTACTTTATTCATCATCGCATAAACAAATACACAAATCACAGAACAGCTGCTCCGGCAAAAAAAAGGCTGCGAAAACACTTCCTGCTCCGAGCTCCCTCTTAGCGTTCTCCCCGCCGTTAGTTTAATTGGCGACGCGAGTTCCCGGGCGTCGCTCGGTCCTTTTTTAATTTTTTTATGGTTTATAAGGGACAGTGCACATTGATAAAAAAATATTGCAGTAAATGTGCCAGTTAGCCAGGAGGCTATTTTTCATCTGTAGTCCGGCTCCCGATTCAGATCTACAATTAGATTCAGATCTACAATTAGCCTACGACTGCGTGGAGTGGGCACTACTGAAAGGACTCTACATACCTACCCAACCAAGGCCAGGGTGACTCTCTCTCTCTTTCTAACGCCAGGCGGGAGCCGTTTAGCTTTCTCGCCGTTTCCGTAGCATGGAAAAAGAGACGTGATTGTTTGCTCCGGCGTGCTCAGTGGACTAGCTAGCGGGGAGTCTCATCCTTATTATGTGGCGAGTGCGACAGCGGAGAGGAAAAGAGGCCCGCTCGCCCCGGCTCCCCAGAGGGAGCGCCGTCCAACGGCGGCCTGATGGATGCTCAAGCTTTTGTTCTCAGGGTTTCCCACAGGCTAACTAACTGCGGCACTTTTCCACCGCCTAGCTGCCATCTGCATTTCTGAGACCGCAGCAGTGCCCGCCACTCCCTCGTTTTCCTCTCCCTTTCTTTCTAACTTCTTTTAAATACAATGAAATGATACCTAGCAGACTTTTTCCTCTAACTTTAATTAAGAGTAGGAGGCGTGTGCTGTATTTTGTATCTGTGATTTGAGATTAGTTCGAGTAATAAAACGTTTTATGGGTGAAATTTGCATGTTTTTTGTGCCGGAAGGAATGCGTGTTAGCCGTCTACTTGAAATAAAATCATAACATGGCAGCTCTCAAGCTCTGAAGCTCGTGCAGTCCATAAGTATTTAGATGTAGATACATTTGGTGTTCTTTTTAGGCTCATTGCTAGATCATTAAAATTCATTATTTATGTCCTGACTTTTTGTTTTTTAGGGTTTTAGAGAACGGAAAGGCAGAAATATATCGTAACAAATGTTTATTTAATATTTGGCTGTAAATTATTTCTGGAAATGTATTAAGTCTGAAGTCTACAACTCGTAGACATTTGCTAATGTTAAGCATATTCCTTGGTGATAACTTATTGTTCCATTTTGAGTTTTAAAAAATCATAATGAAGGGCATGCTTTGATTGTTTGATTATTGTTTGTATTTTTTTTGTCTAAATTTTTTTATTATGAGACAAACGACAATACATAGACATAGCACCTAGAGGATGACGAAACAGAGCGGACGACAAAACAGTGGACAAAACATCATAGTCAGAGTATTGAGAAAAATAATAAATAAATAAAAATAAATAAATAAAAATGCATGGTACATGTGTCCATGTGCGTGTGTGTGAGCTTTTTAAAATTATTTAAAATTATTTTATTTTTTATTTAAAGAAACAAAATACATTGATGATGGCAGATGTATAGGTATGAATTAACTAATCAATAAGATGAGTGGTGTCATGTTTGTAAAAATGTAGTGAATGATCACCAGATGTAGTGGTGTTCCGTTGTGTTGTAAATGATAGATGAGGTGAGTTTTTACATTGAAATATATTCTGACATTATATTTTTCCAGTGTATATGTGTGTTATTCCTTGATTTCCAGTTCATGAGTCTTGTTTTCTTGGCGATAGTTAGGGCCACGAGAAGTATTTTGCAGTTTGTTTTGCTCAGGTTTATTGATGAAATGTCTCCCAGTAAACAGAGTGATGGGGATAATGGAATTGATTGTTTTTAGTTGATGAAAGTTAAAAAAAAAAAAAAAAGAAGAAGGTGCCTGGGCTCCTTTAGTATTGTCTTTATGAAAGTGATTAGTATTCCTACGCCGTACGATTCTTGAAATGTTTGTCTTGGGGATTTCTACTCATCCTGTTGAAGAGCTTTGTCAAGCATTACAAAATAACCTGATCTGATGGCGCGAAGGTAGCTCGGTATTGTGTGTTGGTCTTGTTGTTTTTTTGTTTTTTTTCGTTTTTTTTTTTCTGTTCCAAGCTCTCCCACCAGAGAAGAGAGAGAAGAGCTCTCAAAATCACACACCAGGACTACTTCCAGCTTCTTTTTTTTTAACTTTTGACTGTTTTTTGTTTTGTAAGGTGTGCCTCACCTTCGCGCTGGTGGCGGCGGAGGAGGCGGACGGGAAGCGGGAGAGCGCGGACGAGCGCCAGGCTGCGCCGCTGCCGGGCATATTTTTCATATTTTTCTTCACAACTGCACAAACTGAACCGAACTCAGAGAACTGGTGGGGAGACAGGGACTTCTCCTCATCCTCCTCCCTGTGTTTTCCTTCATTCACCGAATGGCTGCTTGGCGCCTCGATAGACTCCTCTCCAGCTCATCCTCTTGGCTGTTCCGGTCGGAGGGTCTCCTCCTAAAAAAGTGGTGGAGAATCTGCTTTCCCCTCAACAACAGCTGGTGCAGCGACGTGATTGCGATTTTCTACAGCACTGTTACTGGAATTACTTGTCTCACTCACTCCCACCAACCTTCTTCCCCACATCCCTTCATTCTCCTCCGCTCCTTTCATTGCCGCAGGGGAACGGCGGCGTGAGCAGACACGAACAGAAACAGATACGGCGGCCGAGCGGGACGACCTGGAGACTCTTTAGTTATTGTTCTTTTTTATGGGAGTTTAACAACAAATAACAACCCTTAAATAAAACCAGTTAATTAAATGCCTAACCAGAGAATTAAAAATTCTCTGGGAGAAGAGCATTCTGGACCACTCAGGCAGGCTCAACACGCCCCCTCTAGCTCCCTCGGGAGCACTGCTGGACCTGGCCGTGACATGATTCCTCATCACCAGCCTAGTAGGCTAAACTACTAAAAACCTGTGGTGAGAGTGAGGGACCAGTGAGTGAGTGGAGGAGACTGGACTGGATCTCATGTACTGACTGGGATTGACTAAGGACTGCTACCAACAGGACTGATAGTACACAGCCTGGATGAGTACATACAGGCTGTAACTTCTACATCAGCTTGTGAGGACCAGCTGTATTCAGAGTTATAACAACGTTAAAGCAACGACAAACCCTGGTTCACAGCGCTAAGAGAGCAGAAGGACCAGGCAAAGAGGTGGACCTGTAGGACCAGCGGAAAGAGCTGTACACAGGCGCAACAAGACAGGGTAAGATGCTAACTCGAAACTGCATGAGCAGCTCTGGCAGCCATGCTCTCTGTCTGGAGAGGCCAATGATCAGGCAGGCTCTGTGGAAATGGGCTACCCACTCCAACCACTGTATTGCCACTCCATCAGCGACGTCTCAGCTGAATCTCAGGCAGCTCAGCTTCACCATCCCCTCCTGCAAGACCACGAGACCAGCCCCATCAGCCCACCACCACCAGCCCAGCCACCACCCTCCAGCAGCCCCAGCCTCCACACCTGAGCCCACACCCTCCTGGGCACCAAGCAGTCATCTCAGAGAGCAGCCTCGTCAGGCTGGAGAAAGCTCACCCCCCAACAGCAGCAGCGAGCCCTGTCTCGGACTCCGTCCCTCTCCATCTGACCTCATGGCTTGTACCCGTCCTGGACAGCTGTCCTCCGACTTCACCGACTCTGGGCACACCCCCCGTTCAGCCTGCTTCCCAGCCTCCTTCCCCAACAACATCCCAAACCCCGCATCACATCACAGGTCCAGAAGTCCCTGACTGATGGCCCCACCCACCCCTGGACTCATGAGTCTGTCACGTCACGGACCTGTCACACCACAGACCTCCTCCTGTGCCTCCAACATACCCCTAGACCACAGCAGTTGTCTGCAAGATCGAGGCAGGTCCCGCCACCATCCTCCAGCCCGCTAGCATCCTCCCTGATCCAGCCCAGTGTCTCCCGCAGGACTCTGAGAGCTGCTGTTCTGCTCCTCATTCCTCCTGTTGCAGGACAAGGGCATCCCCCCAGCTGCCCGCTGACTCCCACTGGGTCGTGGATGGAACCATCACCGACCGGTTGGCAACTCCTCCTGACCGGAAGCAGCACGTCAGCTCCGGAAGACCACTGTCGGAGGCTCCCCCACCACCCCATCTCTTCCCCTAGGCTGTGCACTCTCCCTCACCACCAGCTCCAGCTCAGTCACCAAGCTGCACCTCTCAGCACCAGTCAACCACCTCTCTAACTCATCTCTGGACACACAGGACCGCTGGGACGACTCTCAGTGGAGGAGAGACAGGGACCCTGGTGGTGGAGAACTGACCACCTACTGACCCGGCTCTGGGAACAAGACCTGCCCGGATGATCACGAGGAGGACAGCAGTGCCCACCCGCCTGGATCCTGTGACGTCACTCCGCTCCTGAGTGGCCTGCCCCCTACCCTCTTCGAGGCCTCATGACTCTCCAGGAGCAAGTGGGGGCAGCATCTCAAGAGGGGGCTGAGGTGGGCTTGTCCTCCATATGCTCCCCAGAGGCATGATCTTCAAAGGCACCGTGAGATCTGAGATGGTGCAGAAGCACGGCCATCATTTTCGGAATCATCTCTGCACCTCCATCTGCAGTGGCATCCTGCAGCCACAGCCAGAAGCGAAAGCCAAGGCCGCACCCTCCCGCCCTGGACACCCTTGCAGGAGTCCTCCTCGGGGAGCTCACCAGGTCATCTCCCGTCACTTCCTCCCACCCAGGTCACTTTTTTCCCACCAGGACACTACCCGGCGACCTGGACACCTAGACGACTGTCCTTGTCACTCCTCATGGACCCCCCACCCTCCCACTGTCTCCTCCACTCCCCCACCCCTTCCGGTCCCTTCCTCTCCCTCCCTTATCCCTCCCCACTCCCCTCCCTCCTTCCTCTTCACTACCTCTTCTTCTCTCACCTTCCTCCCTCCTCCTTCCTCCTTCCTCCTCCTCTCCCTGTTCCTCCCTTTCCTCCTTCCTCCTGTTTCTGATCTTGTTTCAATTGGTGATGTCACCAGGATTATTTTGGATTTGGATTCAAGCATCTAAGTATATTTTTACCAGCAGAAGGAGTCTGCAATGTCATTGAAATGTAGATGTTCACAGCATTTTGGGGAATTTCAAAGTTAGGGACTAAACAATCCAATACTCTGCTGCATTCAGTTTTGATATCTTCTGTTTTTTAACCCGTAACCCAATTTGATGGATGTGTAACGCAAAATGGCTTCAATGCCCTTATACATCTCAAAAGCAGCACCTTTTTTAAAAAGTAATTTCAAGTTTCCAGCAAAGGTCGCTGACCGGACGCACGCAAGGGATATTGTGATTACACGGTCAGGGCTTTAAACTCTCAAAAAAGAAATAATCACTTTAACCATGACCCACTCATCGCTTCATTTCCAACCCGATGTGCTGGAGATCCAACCGTGCTCCTGTAGGAACAGGTGTTTTCATCTTATTGGGGATTGAGAGACCGAAACCCGTTAAGAGTGAATCAGTGCAATTTGACGTCTTTTTAAAAAAAAGGAGTTAACTTTTTGTATTTCATCACTTGTTAATGAAATATGTATCTACAGTAGCTTTTATCTATCACCGATATCATGTAGCATTTACTGCGAGCCGGTTTGAAATCGAGGGGCAGGGAAGAGTTACAGCAAATTTTACCCAAAAATATTTCATTCAGTTGATGACGGAATAGATTTTTTTGGCTCTCATGGGTTTTAAGTAAAGAGTTGAAAAGCTCATAACCGGCCAAGTCCGAAACGAGCACAGGACTTTCACCCAGGAGACCACCGGTGTGTCCTGCGTGAACCATCGATGGCTTTTATTTAATACGATTATTTCGTCATGACTTTATGTAGTTACGTCGCAAACAAATTATTTTACGCAAAAAAACATCGTTATTTTAAGTCAAACCAAGTTGCGTAACTAAGGATTATCTAGAGCAAGACATTAAAATGGTGGTTCGCTTTTATTTGTCCATAGCGTGCATTCAAATGAATAATTATACATAGCTTATACAAGTGACTGCAAGCCAACGGTCAGTATCTCTAGATGTCTCGCCAGCTAGTTTTATTTGGTTGCAAAGGTTTTTAAGTCATTCGGGTTTTCTGCAACTTGTAGAAAGAGGTTAACTTTTTGTATTTATTACTTCTTTATGAAATATGTATGTACAGTAGCTTTTATCCATAACCGATATCATGCAGCATTTACTGTATATTAGGATTAAAATCGAGGGGCAGGGAAGAGTTAAGGCGAGATTTACCCCAAAAATATTTCATTCGATCTGAAAAAAAGTGTTCTGACCGATTAGACTATCTGACAGCTTGACTTTGGAAATGGGAGAACTCTTTGGTGAATGTCAGTCTGCCGAAAATACAATTCGACCTTTTAAATATTCAATTGAACCTGCGCGAAAAAGGATAAAATCATTCATCTGTTGAGCAAGAGAATGAGATATGACAGCTTGTTAGAGAGAGGAACATCATTAGTTCCTCGCGTTACATCGGACAGATTGGTCCACGGCCCGATAGCCCCGCTGTCACTAAGGCGATATCACGGAACAGATGACACCACATTATAGCAGCACATAGGAGGAATTAATTAACATGATCTTATTGTCATCTCCAAAGTGGGAAAAGAGAAGAACATTACGTGCCGCACCAGATCGGTAACTCACTGATAGAGTACCCTTTAAATGCCTCTGGAAATCCCTCCGTCGCCACTGCCATTTCGCAAATGGTGTCGTTTGTCCCGGCGTGCCACGCGTGACCACGGCGTTTCCCCCCCCCCCCCCCCCCCCGAGTCAATTGTGACATTTTAACAAGTCATCGCTGCAACCTGCATCTCGGGTTCATCTCCCACGCAGATGTTTCTCAGCACATGCAATATATGCACAAAGAAGAAGATGCAAATGATTACCATCATACCAGGGCGGCGAGAGACGGATCCATCCTTCTCGGGATTTCAATTCCCATTCAAGTGCCAACGCCGTGTATCTCTCACTGCTTGTAACAGAATGAGGGCAACGGTGCTTTCAACGGTTCCCTTCCCAGAGATGGAGCCCCGCTGAGGGAACATGCCGCCGCCTGTCTGCACGTGTTGTTTCTCCTGCTCTTCCAAGACGAACGTGACGACTACGCCGGCTCGGGGAGAGAAGACGGGAACCAGTTGAATAGGGTTTGCAAAAGTGAGGCATCCATTACTTTTGATGGGACTTTTACTTGGGGAAATATCAATCAAGAAATTCGAAATTAAATGGACTTCAGGTGGGTAATGGCGCGCCTAAGCAATAGAGTAATACACCCCCACTAGACCTTTCTCAAAGCTGACATTCTGACTGCCACTAATAACACATTACTAATTACACTCAAGTGGCCCAGTAAGAAGCGAGCCAGAACGCACGATACCTGGATCCTGAGATATATAATGCAGCTAAAAGGAATTATTTCACATCAGCGTCTCTTACTTTGTTGAAAATGTCCTCCAATGGACTCCAGACGACGATCACGGAGAGCGACAGATAGGCTGAGACAAAAGATTTGGAAGTGATTCCGGATGAGTTTTGATTTTAACGTCACTCACACGCTATGGAGACGGTTGACAAGCCGCAGAATTGATGACGGAATAGATTTTTTGGGGCTCTCGTGGGTTTGAGGTAAAGAGTTGAAAAGCTCATAACCAGCCAAGTCCGAAACGAGCACAGGACTTTCACCCAGGCGACCACCGGTGTGTCCTGCGTGAACCATCGATGGCTTTTATTTTGCACGATTATTTCGTCATGACTTTACGTAGTTACGTCGCAAACAAACTAATAATTTTACGCAAAAAAAACACCGTTATTTTCAATCAAACCTTAGTGATTCTGAAATCAGGCAAGTTGCGTAACTAAGGAGTAGCTAGAGCAAGACATTCAAATGGTGGTTCGCTTTTATTTGTCCGTAGCGTGCATGAAAATGGATAATAATACAGAGCAAGAGACTGCAATATTATTATATTTGATTGCAAAGGTTTTTAAGTCATTCAGGTTTTCTGCAACACGTAGAAAGGACCTTGTTGAGTATTCTTTTATTCTTCATTCGTCTTATAACTCAAGTTTCCATGTGCTCTCTCCTAAAGGCCCTGACCTTTTTGTAACATCTCCGTAACTTGAAACCGGTACAGTACAAATGCTTCAGAGTGAAATCCTTCACATCCTTTGAGTTTTCTGCTCGGCTGACTGCACGGGGAGCGAGGTATCCCATCGCCGGTTATCTTTAGTCAGGCCGTTCACCGCCTCTCAACATCCCGGGCTTTGGCTAACAAGCAGGACGGGTCGGCCATCCTTATTAGCTTCAGGTTGGATATCTCCGAGGGTCGGCTCTGTGACGTGTTGCACCGAAGACTCGAGTGTATTTCAAAAGCTCCGAGATCTGCTCCTACGCCGGCAGACCGTCCTCTGAACCCCGCTGAACACACAAGAGATCTGCCAATTGGTTATTCAAATGGAAAGACGGGATAACCCGTCTTCTGCTCCGAGTGCAATCTTCATCTTAACAAGTCTCTGAGATTTCTGTGGATGAAAGAAAGACCCGAGGGTCTCGAAGAATGTGTTTTAAATGCCTCTATTCCATTCGGTTTGCCATTATTAGGAAATTCAAACCAGGAATATAATACTGTTGAGGCTTTGGGACTATATTGTGCATTGGATATATTTGATACATATTTAAAGGTTTGACCAGATCCAATCAGATTTTTTTTTCTCCACTATTCCTATAAAATGTGTATATGTAATATGTCTGTATTATTTCCAAGTTTCAAATGCAAACAAACTGCCTCATGCCTGTTAATGGTTCAGATTAATTAGATTTGACTTTTTTTTCATCCCCAGGGGGAAATTTCTTGCCCAGCAGAAAAAACACATTTTACAAATATACAATACATTTAGGAATTTAAGTAATAAAAGAAATGAAAATGTAGAAAATTCAATAAAAATGAAAGTGTATACATTGGTTCTTGTGTGTGTGATGTAGCCCCTGTGAAATATTGTTTCAGCCAAGTACCCCCAAACCAGGGAAACCTATTTTTGGTTAAACATTAATGTAATATATAGCGCTGAGACATCAGTATCTGATTTAATAAAGAATATATAAAATTCAGTTTCTAAACTTACAATTACATTCTATTGAATATTTATGAAATGAATATTTTAAACTATTTTTGAAGGGATGCAAATTTGATATGAATTTTTTACAAATCTCACGTACCCCCAGTGGTACACATACCCCCATTTGAGAACCAGTGACAGCGGTTCAAGGCTTATTTTATAAAGTCTCATAGCAGTTAACATTTCTAGCAGCAGACACAAGTCAGAAATGGTATTCCGGTGAAGAAATTCCTACTTCAGTTCCAGTCCCTTTAGCTGCCTGCCGTGGGAAATGCTGTCGCTTATCCCGGTAAAGGACTTGTTGACATCGCACGCCGGGGCCGACGCTTCAGCTCGGGCGGGTATTTGGACACACCGAGGGAATGTGCAACTGAATCCAGGAGTTGGCAGCCGGGATACTTGGAGATGTTCAGCTGCTGTCGGGCTTATTTGACAAACACTAATCACACAGGACCAATTAGGGAATAACCCGGGATCACGCGGTGACTCCGAATGGCGGTTGAGTTGTTGGGAGGTTTTAATCCAGTGTGAATCCACTGTGCTTGTAATTCCAGCTCTATAGTTGCCTCCTGTATGCCGGAAAAAGACAAATGTCTCCTGGACAGAACTCTAACCTTTCTGCAGTCTTTTGTAATTGGAGGCACTTGGAAGAATTGCTCTGGATCTCTCGGTGTTTCCCTAACACCGAGGGCCGGGTAGTAATTCATTAATCAAATGAGATTCCTACATAATACCAGTCCTGTGCTAATAGGCTTGTACGACATAGGCCACGCCCACTGTGAATACAGACACAGCATTTTTAATACCTCAGAAAAGGATGACTTTGGGAGCGGATTTTCAAAATAAAGCAAGGTTTTAAGCGGGTGACTGAGGATAATCTCGTTTCTGACTCGTTCGAGGAAAAAAAGAATCTTACGAATACATGAAGGGGGGAAAAACAAGCACACATCTGTCAAGCTAATTACAAGACGACGCCGATGTTCGTCGCTTAAGCGTCTTAGCTTTACGCAACCAAAATAAAAGTATTGATCTCCCGACAAGAGAAAATACCGCTTTCCCTCGGGTACAAACTCAAACAAAAAAATCCTGGACATAATTTGTCCTTTTGGCTCAAGAATACATTTATATAACCAAATGTTTAACCCTGAAAGCAAAGATAACACATATAAACTACCATGTACATACACATTCAATACTCGTCTGATATGTGAGCTGGAACACGCCGGCAATTACAACTCTGTCCTTCACAGTCCTGATTCAATGTATTGTATGGATTTGTAAAGCCGTCTCTGTCTCGGACTCGACTCACCTCAGCAGTGACCGCGGCACCGGCAGCAATCTGTGATGATTTCAAGGTTTGACTGCAATGCAATGATTTAAATTACGAGAAACGTCATTGAGGTTATATTTAGCTCAGACCCGGGAAGGGTATCGCTTCCTCGTACACATCCCATTTACAAACACATTTTATAATTTGATGTTAATTTCGGTAATTATTCGAGCATTCTCACGGATTAAAGAACGCGCCGTGGTAGGAAATTGAATATTTTAGAGGGTGAAGCGGAAACGTGCCCTTTTCTTGCCGCATCCTCGCCGTCCGTCATCTTTCATCCCTCGGGGATTTCGTTTGACCCCGGCAATTTAAACCTCCCGGGAAAATAATTGCACTTTCAAATTGCTTGTGTGTCAAGTTGTTCATGTCCCTCTCTTTTGACCACTCGAATATGCCGTCGGATAGAATATTAGTCGCCACTTGTCCCCGTACATCCGGTGGTGAAACAATGCAGACGGGATGCCTTCAGACGCTTGAAATATCGCCCTTCCAGAAGCTCTTTTGTTGCTTCGACCTTTGACCTGGTCACTCTGGGCCAAAATGAGCAACGCCAATCACATCATATCTGGATTAAAACACAGATTACCACTTCAGTGTCACTTAAATGGCTCTTATTATGGTACTTTTGTAGTTCGACTATGTTGAGGAAATGTTACTTTCTGTATTCTTGTTGTTCTTAGTTTGTACTCTTGGTTGAATGATATGATATAAGATGATATATACCTTTATTCGTCCCACAGTGGGGACATTTCAAAAATCACAGCAGAATGCATTTATTGTAAGTCGCTTTGGATAAAAGCGTCTGCTACATGACATGTAATGTAATATCAAAGTATTTCCTTCTATGATACTGAAGGTATTTTTTTAATCTTTTGTATTTATATATCTTCAAATGCATACTGGAGACCCCTCTTTATGCTTCTCTCTGAAATCGCTATGATTGATAACGGGCATCACGGTTAGCGTTTAGCAGCCAATCAGAGACCGAGTAGCAGCGGGGGTCCATGAGCAAGGCATGCTAGGAACAATGCGCTGCCGAGGTGGGAGTGCTGGTACTGATGGTGTGGGGGTGGGACTTTGCGAATGGGTCGATTATGGAGAAAAGTTTGCATCGAAAGTTGACCTCCTTTAATGTACAACTTGTTTGAAGACGCCGGTCTTCGTGCGCGCCGTCGGCCAGGAAGACGAGGTTTCACAGGCGTGACTGTCGGAGAGGCGACGATGGGCTGCCGCGGCGCCGTTTCACACTCCTTCACACTCCTTCACACTCCTTCACACGGCGCCAGCAACCCCCGCTGAGCAATCGACTGAGCTAAATTCACCTCGGCGAATTATGGATTCATTTGGAGGAGACCTTATCTCAATATGACCACAACTATGGCTCTCTCATTGTCAGGCTACTCCATACCCTATCTGTGTATTGGTGTCGGCTTTTCCGGGATCATTTCTCAACGCCGTTGGAGCTAAAGGCCTCTGCCACCCACGCATCGAGGGCCGGTCATCGATTACAGCTAAGCATTCATTATAAGCATGTCATCATGCTGCATGAGAAGCCCCTCGGGGCAGATGTTTATCACGCCATGTGTCACGGGGTCTTGCTTACGCTTCAACCGTCCCCCTTTTTTGATTTAAAGGTTTAAACAAAAAGAGACAGTTCGGCCCAAAAATGTAAAATGTATATTTCAGTGTGAACTGTCCCTTTAATTGACGTGTTTTTAACTTTTTTATCAAAAAAGAATTACACAATGAATATTTTTTTTTCAAAATCAGACTCATTGGCCTCGCCTCGTTTTCTGTGAACATATATCATAACACATTTTCAATAACCACACACTGTACACACACCCCCTAGACATATGGTGTCCATCTGTGACTATCAAGGTCAAAATGATATTACATGCACACAGAATCATGTGGATAAAATAAAAAAACAGCAGCACTCCCACCTGGAGGCTGGAATAACCGCCGGAGTACCAGACGGATTTTAATAAATGTTTAAGTTATGCCCAGAGATGAGGTTTGAATATCAAATTGTCAACATTGAGTATTCACTTAGAGTCGTGTACAATTTAGGAAGAGTGATTTGCTTATAGGAGATACATCTTTATTTAAAATATATTAATAAGGGTCTTATAGTTGTTAAATAAATAAATTAAACTATATGTAACAGGTTGGCTTCCTACATCAGGACAATATTGTTATGCTCTCATTTACTGATTTGGGGCGATTTCCCCCCTAAGCCAATCAGATACCTTAACACTTTAAAGACCTGTTAAGCTGTCATTTCAGTACGACCCAATGAGACCTGATGAGACCCAATGAGACCTGATGAGACCCAATGAGACCTGATGACACCCAATGAGACCTGATGAGACCCGGTGAGACCCAATGAGACCTGATGACACCCAATGAGACCCGGTGAGACCCAATGAGACCTGATGAGACCCAATGAGACCTGGTGAGACCTGATGAGATCCAATAAGACCTGATTAGACCTGGTGAGACCTGGTGAGACCTGATGAGACCCAATGAGACCTGATTAGACCCAATAAGACCTGATGAGACCCGATTAGACCTGATGAGACCTGATGAGACCAAATGAGACCTGATGAGACCCAATGAGACCTGATGAGACCCAATAAGACCTGATGAGACCCGATTAGACCTGATGAGACCTGATGAGACCAAATGAGACCTGATGAGACCCAATGAGACCTGATGAGACCCAATGAGACCTGATGAGACCAGATGAGACCTGATGAGACCCAATAAGACCGGATGAGACCCAATTAGACCTGATGAGACCAAATGAGACCTGATGAGACCCAATGAGAACCGATGAGACCTGATGAGACCCAATGAGACCTGATGAGACCCAATAAGACCTGATGAGACCAAATGAGACCTGATGAGACCCAATAAGACCTGATTAGACCCAATAAGACCTGATTAGACCTGGTGAGACCTGATGAGACCCAATGAGACCTGATGAGACCCAATGAGACCTGATGAGACCCAATAAGACCTGATGAGACCCAATTAGACCTGATGAGACCCAATGAGACCTGATGAGACCCAATGAGACCTGATGAAACCCGGTGCGACAAGATGAGACCAAATGAGACCTGATGAGACCCAATGAGACCTGATGAAACCCGGTGAGACAAGATGAGACCCAATGAGACCTGATGAGACCCAATGAGACCTGATGAGACCCAGTGAGACCCGATGAGACCCAATGAGACCTGATGAAACCTGATTTTTCTCTTTTCTCTTTATATCATTTATTATTACAAAACTGCCTGATCCCTGACGTGAATGGTTGTGCAATGTCCATAACATATTGTCTATGTATTGGTTCAGCGATTGGGGGATTGTCTTCCTAACCCGCTCTGGAGGTGAAAGCGTAGCAGAGTAAATCCTATGCCACTCAAGCGTTGTAACGTTGTGGATTGGATTACTGACCCAATGGAAATTGGGGGATTGTCTTCTCCTCCCCCCCCTCCCCCCCCCCCTGTGCGGATAGGATGGCGAACCCGATGGTCATTGGAGGATCCAGTCTTCCGGTGCGGCGGATTGGATTACTAACTCGATTAAATTGATAGTTGCTGTTCCAGACATTTTTAATGATTATTATTGAATAACATTTTTATATATATAATATAATATATACAGGACTGTCTCAGAAAATTAGAATATTGTGATAAAGTTCTTTATTTTCTGTAATGCAATTAAAAAATTATTAAATATTAAAAGAATAAAAGGCTTGCAATATTTCAGTTGATTTGTAATGAATCCAGAATGCATGACATTTTTGTTTTTTTTATTGCATTACAGAAAATAAAGAACTTTATCACAATATTCTAATTTTCTGAGACAGTCCTGTATATAGTACATACACAATAAAAATAAATACATTATAAAATATTTTAACTAGATTACATAAATATCTGAATACAATTTGTCTATATATATATAAATATATTACATATACAATAAAAATAAATAATAATACAAATAAATACATTTTAAAATATTTTATTTCTAATATTTTATCACTACATTTGACTAGATTACATGTGAATGCACCACGAGAACGTTATCATTTTCCTTCAGCCAGCACTCATTTTCACTGAGCAGAGCTTGAACGCATCTTAATGTAACTGAAGGGAACTTGAACACATCATCATGTAACTGATATAAACCTATTTCCATTGTTCAATGCAAACAGTATAGTATACAAAACCAATATTTAATAAATCTATGAAGAAAAACAACAATGTAGAAGTACTCAGTTAACGGTACTCGAGGCAAAGACATTTATTGCAAAAGAAACAATGAAATGTCGATGTGCAGAGTAAAAAAACTGTTGTCATTTCTGTGCTACGGTGTCAGTCTGAGCCAAAAAATACACAAACAAGCAATTATTTTTTAGCTTTTTTTTGGGCTTCCTTTCATTGTTTGTCTTCTGGACGTTTGTGCTAATTCTCCAAGCTGCCAAGGGGTGTACACAACTCTTCTTTTTTGTTTTCTTCCTCAGGTTAATTGTGTTAGATTTATGGACCGCCAATGAGTCGTTGGCTGATATTGAATCCCTCGGGATCCAAATTGGCATCGAACGCGCGGATCACAACTGTAATCTTTTCCTCCTCCATCAGGTCTGAGCCGCATTACGCACATTGCACATCACAATCAGGACTCTTTCAGCATGAGCGTAGATGAATTAGTTCACAGTGTTTACACTCAGGCATGGACGCGAAACCAAAAACAGGGTTCATACACATGTTGACCAGTGGATTTCCAGGACTTTAAACCAGATTTCCATGACCAAACATGTTGTGAAATCTCCGTGTCTACATGAGTATATACCTTAAATGACACAAATGAATGAGAGACAATAGTTTCATTAAAATAATAAATTTTCATATAAACTTTTAATCAAACTTTGTCAATGAACATGTGACTATAACAACATTTCCATGACTTTTCCAAAACTTTTGGGATTACATTTTTTAAATAGCTTTTCCAGGCATGGAAATAACCTTTTTTTTAAATTCCACGACTTTCCCAGGTTTCCCATGACCGTACGAACCCTGAAAAAACACAGCTTTATTGTTAAATACACGCGTTCAGACAGACCAGTGAGGCGTCCTGGACACTGCCTGTCCTCCAGCGGTGGAGGGTCCTGACTATGTGGACCAGAGGAGGCCTCAAAGCAAAGACATGAACACGCTAGCAGCTGTTATGCAAAGCTCTGACCGGATGCTTCTGGAGAATGACTTATGGAAGGAAAGAAAAGGCACAAAATAGAACAAAGACAGACAAAATAGCTGCACACGGAGGCCAAGATAAACCCCGATGCACCCCGAGCTCCCTACTCAGAGACATCTCTGCCTTTTGAAAAAATTTCTGTATTTAAATGTGAAACTCCTTTTTACGGATCCACAGTTTCCCTTCAGTCGTGTGTGTGTGTGTGTGTGTTTTCAGAATAATTGTCTTGTTATCTCGGGCACACTGTGTGTTTTTAGTGCAGGTTTGCTGCGTCGAAAATGAAAAAGTGTTCAATCTTGAATCTTCAAACGCAGGGTTGAGATCATTAGCAGGCATTGAGCATAAGCAGCGGGCATTAGCATGCACTTGATCACGCCAGACTGTCATATAAACTGATTTATAATTGAAAAGAAACGAAAGGGTTTCTCTCTCTCGGTTACTCTTTCTTTCTTTGCCGGTGCACAATCGACACCGGGAGAAAGCAGCTTTTATCCCTCTGTAATTGTGACTTGTTTGGAAGGGCACAATGTTTACCCTGGATGACTTTAGTTTGGATGTTATTTGCTTTCTGTCGTGCCGGCTTCTCAACGGTGGTACGAGCCCTGCGGGATTCTGATGTATATTTCAGTAAGACATGCTTGTGCCCGTCTGTCTGAGCGTCACAATGAATACAAATCAACAGTGTGAAATGTGTCTGCGTAGGTAATGATAACTTCAAAAAAAGACTGTGTGTTTTTCACCTGCTCTGCGTGTGGAAGGTTATGAGTTCAGGTATTTTGACAAAGAAAACTCCTTTTCGGCAATTAAAGTGCAATATTTCATTCGGGGCGAAGCTCCTGGCGGGAAGAGACGGAGGTACTTCAATTATTTGTCTTCAGGAGGAGCCCACGCCGCTAACTGCACTCACGGCATTAATATATCAACAAGAATGTTCTTTATTGACTGTTTGCAATCTTGAAAATTACAAAAGCAGCATTTGAATACATTCAGTATTCGGTAGCTAGTGTAGCATGACAGTGCTAACGCTAGTGAATGACGTGCTAACGCTAGTGAATGACTTGCTAAAGCTAGTGAATGATGTGCTAATGCTAGTGAATGATGTGCTAACGCTAGTGAATGATGTGCTAACGCTAGTGAATGACTTGCTAAAGCTAGTGAATGATGTGCTAACGCTAGTAAATGACCTGCTAACGCTAGTGAATGACGTGCTAAAGCTAGTGAATGATGTGCTAACGCTAGTAAATGACCTGCTAACGCTAGTGAATGATGTGCTAACGCTAGTAAATGACCTGCTAACACTCGTGAATGATGTGCTAACGCTAGTAAATGATGTGCTAATGCTAGTGAATGATGTGCTAATGCTAGTGAATTATGTGCTAACACTAGTAAATGACATGCTAACGCGAGTGAATGATGTGCTAACGCTAGTGAATGAAGTGCTAATGCTAGTGAATGATGTGCTAATGCTAGTAAATGACCTGCTAACGCTCGTGAATGATGTGCTAACGCTAGTGAATGATGTGCTAACGCTAGTGAATGATGTGCTAACGCAAGTAAATGATGTGCTAATGCTAGTGAATGATATGCTAACGCTAGTGAATTATGTGCTAACACTAGTAAATGACATGCTAACGCTAGAGAATGATGTGCTAACGCTAGTGAATGTTGTGCTAACACTAGTAAATGACGTGCTAACGCTAGTGAATGACGTGCTAATGCTAGTGAATGATAGATAGATAGATAGATAGATATATACTTTATTAATCCCCAAGGGGAAATTTGTCGTGACAGTAGCAGCAACACACAAGAATAAAAAACAAAATGCAAAATATAAGAAACAGGGATGAAAGATATAGAAGTATACAAGTAAAAAAAAAAATACAAAACAAAATATATATGTAAATATACAACACACATGCATACACAACACACAACAACACTGACAAATCAAATACAAAAATATTAAATATAGACAGAGTGCAAAAAGCAAAGTTGTGCTATGAATGATGAGCTAACGCTAGTAAATGACCTGCTAATGCTCGTGAATGATGTGCTAACGCTAGTGAATGACGTGCTAATGCTCGTGAATGATGTGCTAACGCTAGTGAATGTTATTAGAATAGAAAAATGTATTAATCCCCAGTGAGGATTCTCATGCGTCACTAACAAGTCATATGGTGAAAAAATAGACACAACAGACAAGAAAACACACACCAAGGCACAAACAAAACTAGAAGATGCCCCATAAAATGTGACCGACTGAAAGTTGCTAACTCCTAAAAAACCTAAAGTTATTCATTAATAAACCAAACCCCTGCTCAGTGGAACACCGTGGCATCCTAAGTCGTTCACTGAATTAACTTCGGAATTCATTAAAAACAAGGCGTAATGGGTGGCCTTAAACATATATTATTGATTTTAGCTTGGCCCTGGTCCTCTTTGTAGTGCTAACGCTATTGAATGAGGTGCTAACGTGCTGTGATCTTGTTGGTTCCATGGTTCCTCTCCTTCCAAACTCTCCGGGTAACGGGTTATCGCTAGTACAACTTTATCAAGAGCTCCACATGCACAAAAACTCGCCTGTAAATGAGGAAAAATGAGAGTCAATGCAGCAGATCGGGATAGCTGTTACCCCCCGTTTGGAGCGGACCTATGCTACGCTACAATTAGCAAAGGGTCTAAATGTAGACAGCAAAACGAATAAACTCCTAAGACCGGCTGACACACTTCCACTGCCTTCAATAGGCCCATCATCTCGTTCTTAAAAGGTGCTCCTCGAACATTTAACATTTTGAAGGTTTTGCACTTGCTGCCTTTACCACAAAAAAAAAAAAGGAAATTTCCACTGAAAAGCAACCGTTTCCCTCTTTGTAGCTAGTTCCTGCGTATTGAATTAGATAAGTGTGATATAAGCTCCATTTCAGCCTCTTTTAGCAGCTCAGGGAAGCAGATAACCGACGAGTGAACAGCCTCATTCTATCTGCCGGGGTCACATTGCCTCATTAATTGCTTGTGAATTATCGCTCTACACATGTGAACCAGCTGGGGGCCATTACCATTTGGTTGGATATAATACCCTGAAGAGCTCAGCGCTGCGTTTACAGTTGTGTGTATGTGTCTATCAGCTGTGTTGGATTTAATAATTATTTTCCTCTCCAAACAAAATGAAAACCAAAATATCCCCCAAAAAACCCTCATCGGCGAACACAACAAGGCAGGTGACTCATTAGCATTCACCGGCCGCCGCAGGCTTAAGAGCTTTGCAGGTTAAAAAACGTGCCGTAATTAAATTATTCAAATGACCCCCTCTTTCTCGGCTTCGACCTTCATAGCAACATTTCGGAGACGATTGCGCCGAGCAAGTCGCGCCCGAAACCATTTCATATCGGAAGGGGAGAGAGAAGAAGAAGAAGAAAAAAGAAGATAGCGAACACAAAACGTCTAAATGACGGAGTTAATTAAAATGGTTTTACCCAGTAGCAGATAAGGCGTGTCCTCACGCTGTGAGAAGGGAATGCGATATCTCCCTCCGCCACAGGCTCGCTGTGACCCCTGCAAACTTGAAACTTGGAAGCCGGATAAATCACGTCCTCCGAAGTCTTTCCCGCCTTTTCCTCCCGCCTTTCCGCTCACCTGTGCCAATCACCATAAAAGGTGTGTGTCTGTGTGTTTTTTCCCTGGTGTGTGACTGCTTTGTGTTGCCCTCCCCGCCCTGGCATTTGGGGGAAGTTTTTAAGAAAACATTCTGCCGTACATCTCATCGTTTTTCGGTGCGGCGCTCGCATTGGCATCCAGGTAATTAGCGCCGGGCCTCCGTCGCCCAGACATGATAAATATTGACTTTGTCGGCCATTTTTTGTGTTGCTTTTGCGGAGGTAATTAAATCGTGGACTGTGGATTTTCTTACATTTGACGCCTCTATATTAATCAACACCCAGCATGCTTTTTCTGTGTGAATGAGAACCACCCTCGCCTTCTTTAATGGGAAGTTAACTGCAAACCGTGTGTGTGTGTGTGTGTTTCTGCCTTGTTTAGCAGTAATTCTGCCAGTGTTTCAGACTTTGAGGGTATATTGCTGCAAAGTGGTGTTTCTGGTACAATTACTAATTTATTTTACATTTAAGATTAGAATTAGGATGTCCCGCCATGTTAGGCGAAAGTTAACATTATGTATGATGGCGACCTACGCACTAAATATCTACACAATTACCCCACTGGACGTAATTGTGATGATTTAGTGCCCGTATATATCTTTTCTCCCTTAAATATGGCCAGAGAAATGATCCACCCACACACGTGTGGCCTTGGGAGACGTTTAGATTGCTCATTATTCTCCAGTTGGACTAAAGATTTATTAAGAAGTCAAATCGGGTTCTTTTGTTTTATGCAACAACCAAAAAAGGATTAAAGGATCTTTTGCACGTCAGCTGGAAAATAAGGGTGTTAATCTTTAAGAGTAAAACAAAATCAAAACATCGTTTTGACCTGTGACACAACAGACAATGTAAATCAATAATTTGATATCATGAGTTGTGAATCTTGCTTATTTATTTCGCAGCCACCGGGTCCATTTTTGGGAAAATGTCGAAAACAAACTTTGCACTGAACTTTATTATCGGACCACAGGATGGCATTTATTTTATGAAGCCGGCGAAGACCACGAGATGCAGGTACACAGACCTGGAGTTATCGTTTTTACGAGATGATTTAACCGTCTAATGCCCACGATGGTCCAAAATAGGTCCTCATATCACATTCATGTGTTCACGAATCAATAATTTGATAAATATGTTTTCTTTTTTTCTTTACTTCTCTGTGTTCTATCGTCAACCAATAAACCAATAACAAATATACCGCTATATACACACATCTTAACTCATCTTTCTGAATGATATACCTTTTGAAATGGTTCAAATAACCCTTGTGGTGAGGATGGTTGGTGGAGGAGGATGTGGTTGGTTTTAGTTTGCGTGTGCAAAAACATTCGGGCCAATAAAGGGTTTAAATGTTTCAAGAAGATCTGTATTCATGGAGGTCTCCATCGTGGTCCATGCCTACTACCAACTATTTATACACTCTGTCATACTCATTGAATGTGTTGTTACTCTAATGATTCCTTCTGGTCACATGACATCTATTGTTCTGTCCATCCTGAACAGGGATCCTCCTCTGTTGCTCTCCCGAAGGTTTCTTCACTTTTTTCCCCTGTAAATTATAATTTTTTTCTATTTCTTGAGTTTTTTCTGATCCGATGTGAGGTCAAAGGTCAGGGATGTCGTATGTGTACCGATTGTAAAGCCCTCTGAGGAGAATTTGTAATTTGTGATATTGGGCTATACAAAATAAACTGAATATAATTGAATTATTTATGAGGAAAGCATCCACGTGTGTTATTTTTGTTGCGTTAAACTCTTCGGATGCCATCTTGTGCATGACGGTGTTCGTCGCCAGCGCCCTCCTCCTCCTCGTCGTCGTTGATGAGACAGGAAGGTGAGAGCCCGACACCAGCGAGTCATTTAACCCTACAAATTATCATTAATATGAAATGAATGTGGTGGAACACCAGCGGAATTGATAAGGAGCCTTCAAAACGAAGCTCAGAACCCCCCCCCCCCTCCTTCGATATAATTGCCTTGTGCCATTTTGCATCCCAAACCAGCCACATCCGGCTTTGAAATACACATCGGCTGCAGATTGAAACTCAGATCAAGAAATATGTTAACATTTATTTTTAATAAATCTGCGATGTATGAACTTCCGCTCGTAAACGCCAGAATGCCATACAATAATCCATTAAGAGTTTTAAATATGGATGTGAAAAGGGTGGAGGATGTGAAAAAGGGTGGAGGGTGTGAAAATGGTGGAGGATGTGAAAGGGGTGGAGTGTGTTAAACAGGGTGATGGATATGAAAAGGGTTCAGGATGTGAAAAAGGGTGGAGCAAGGTGAAAAGGTGGATGATGTTAAAAAGGGTGGATAATTTAAAAAGGGTGGATGATGTGAAATAGTGTGGAGAATGTAAAAATGGTGGAGGATGTGAAAAGGGTTGAGAAAGTCAAAAAGGGTGGAGAATATGAAAATGGTGGAGGATAAAAATAGGGTGGAGCATTTTAAAAGGGTGGAGTATGTGAAAGGGGTGGAGTGTGTTAAACAGGGTGATGGATATGAAAAGGGTTCAGGATGTGAAAAGGGTGGAGAAAGTGAAAAAGGGTGGAGGATGTCAAAAAGGGTGGAGGATATGAAAAGGGTGGAGGATGTCAAAAAGGGTGGAGGATATGAAAAGGGTGACATGCATGTGAATGTGTTCACATGAGTACCATCAACATATCGGTAATATGCATATTTTAATGATAACATGTAAATTTGCGCTTTATTACTATTAATTAAGATGGATTTGGTACTAAACGAGTCTGTAGGTATAACAAAGAAATCTTTCTCTCGTGTTTTCTTTTTCAATGTTTCATATTTAAACATCTTTTAACCTTTTGATTCTTTTCCGTGCAACAGAAGGTTCATCCTCCATTCATGTCGCATACATGATAAAAAACACATTCAGCAAAAAGCCTTGATTTGACTTCTTTATAGCACCAAAGTAATAATAAAAAGGTCTTAAAACATAAAACATCTGGAAGTCTATAGAGATACACAGGGATGTTCCTTCTTGACCTTAAAATAAGAAGGAGACCATTTCTGATGGAACATTATGTTCTTTCAGCCGTCGCCATGCAGCACATGCGGTCCCTCTTCAGAGTCGACATTACAGTACCTTCCCTACCGCTCGCCTCCTAATCCCCTTTAGTCAGGAGCCACATTCTTCCCTCTGCAGAATGATTCATTTTTCATTTGATCCGGACTCTGCAAAAGCGGACTTTAAATCCCCCACGGAGTTCGCCGCCCGTCCCTTCAGCAGCCGGTCTCCGACATGGTTAATTCATACCGTGGGTCAGAATTGAGGGGAGGACTAAGTGCTGGATGAGTGACGCCTCCCATCAGATTCTTTGTCAGTGGCCATCAGCACTTTATTGAGTTGATGTTCTACGTGCAGATATCTCGTTTTGATGCGGCGTCCGGCGACCATGAAAGGTTCTTACCCCTCGAGTCAACGATCAGATAGCTGGATGCAGAGATAACAGGAGGGAACGAGTCAGATTAATGAGACAAGCCGAACAGGATGTGCGACCCACGCCCTTTCTTCGCCAACAGTAATATGACACGAAAAGGGAAATTGACACACTTTTGTGTGGATATTAACCCTGTATCCCAAAATAAATTACGTTCCCCCGTAACTCAAATCTAAATTGCGTACATAACATGTGACTGAAATGCATTTCTCCCCAGATTACGTTTGTTTTCGACGTAATACAAATACTACGTTAGCTAAACATTTTTTTCCTCTCACTGTAACCACTGTATCCTCCAACCCTGTATCCCAAAAATGACGTTCCCTGGAACTAAAACGAAATTTGCGTGAATTACATTTGACTGAAACTTTTTTCTCCCCAGATTACGTTTGTTTTTGACGTAAATACAAATACTACGTTAGCTAAAAGATTTTCTCCTCTCACTGATACCGCCAACCCTGTATCCAAAAAATTATGTTCCCCCGTAACTAAAATCTAAATTGCGTACATAATGTGTGACTGAAATGCATTTCTCCCCAGATTACGTTTGTTTTTGACGAAATACAAATACTACGTGAGCTAAAAGATTTTTTCCTCTCACTGATACCGCCGTATCCTCCAACCCTGTATCCAAAAAATTACGTTCCCCCGTCACTAAAATCTAAATTGCTTACATAATGTGTGACTGAAATGTATTTCTCCCCAGATTACGTTTGTTTTTGACGAAATACAAATACGTGAGCTAAACATTTTTTTCCTCTCACTGTAACCGCTGTATCCTCCAACCCTGTATTCCAAAAATTACGTTCCCCGGAACTAAAACGAAATTTGCGTGAATTACATTTGACTGAAACTTTTTTCTCCCCAGATTACGTTTGTTTTTGACGTAAATACAAATACTACGTTAGCTAAAAGATTTTCTCCTCTCACTGATACCGCCAACCCTGTATCCAAAAAATTATGTTCCCCCGTAACTAAAATCTAAATTGCGTACATAATGTGTGACTGAAATGCATTTCTCCCCAGATTACGTTTGTTTTTGACGTAATACAATACTACGTTAGCTAGACAATTGTTTCCTCTCACTGTAACCGCTGTATCCTCCAACCCTGTATCCTAAAAATGACCTTCCCCGGAACTAAAACGAAATTTGCGTGAATTACGTTTGACTGAAACTTTTTTCTCCCCAGATTCCGTTTGTTTTTGACCTTTACAAATACTGTGTTCGCTAGAAGATTTTTTCCTCTCACTGTAACCGCTGTATCCTCCAACCCAGTATCCCAAAAATGATGTTCCCCGGAACTAAAATGAAATTTGCGGAATTCCGTTTGACGAAAACTTTTTTCTCTCCAGATTACGTTTGTTTTTGACGTATTACAAATACTGCGTTAGCTCGAAGATTATTTATTCTCACTGTTACCGCTATATCCTACAACCCTGTATCCCAAAAATTACGTTCCCCGGAACTAAAACTTAATTTGCGTACATTACGTATGACTGAAACGTATTTCTCCCCAGATTACGTTTGTTTTTACGTACATTACAATACGTTCATAGCTCCATTATTTATTTTTTAAATCATGTTTAATTAACGATTGTCAAATAATTTCCCAGATTTTTCGCCTTTTTACAGGATACATGTTTTTTTGTTGAATAGTAAACACGCTTATTGCTGTCATAATACGGAGGTGATACAACATATCAAATCTTAATAAGTGAGATTACAGTACGTGTTTACTTATCATGAAACAAAAAACAGGTATACTTAAAAAAATCAGGGGGAAATAATTTGGGAATCGTTAATAAAACATAATTTAAAACATTATTTAAAATAAATAAATAATGGAGCTTTGAAGGTATTTGTTATACGTCAAAAACAAACGTAATCCGGGGAGAAATACGTTTCAATCAAACGCAAATTGCTACGTTTTAGTTCCGAGGGAACGTAATGTTTTGGGGTACAGGGTTGGTGGAAACAGCGGTATCTAGCTAACGCGGGGCAGCGCTTAATGTTTGGCCTCTACGAGTCCACCGGTCCCCCAAATGATAGGCTGCCACTTTATATCACTCGAGGAATAATACCATCAAAACGTTCAATCATGCTTTAATCTATTTTTAATATTGAATGTCAAGAGTCGTGATAAAGAGCGACCGGGATGTCGATTTGTTTAGCGCTGCGGACTGCCAGGCACTTTCGGTAATGGATATGAAAGTCTTCACGGGGGGAATTATGCCCATATCTAAAACTCCCTTTCTCCCTTTCTCATTCTTTTTTCTCTCTCAATGCATTCATAATGGTATTACTCATACAGAGCCAGATGCAACAACAACAAAAATCCACATATGGTACAAGACTCCACCTAGAAGTGATGATGGTCACACCCCCACTCCCCCGGTGTGGATGGATCCCTCGCCTCTGGCCATGTTCCTCCTAAGACAGGCAGCCGGCCATCTGTAGGATTTCTGCCTTGATCAACTGCAGCACAGGCCCCTTTGATACAGCCCTACACACACACACTCACACAGACGCACACACACACTCACAGACGCACACACCTCCATTTCACCATCATCGACAATACCATCTGGCATCAGATCCCCAGAGAGACATAACGAGGGGGTTGGGAGGTGCAGGAAGAATTGCCTTTATTAACTCGATGCTGGCACGGAGCGGGCTCGGTGTTGTTCATGTTGACCCGCGAGCTAAAAAGGAGATAATGAGCGAGATCGTTCCAGTGCCAGCGGAGGAGGAACTGGACCCGGGCCAGTCCGGCCATGTGCTCATTTGCCTGGCATGCAACAAGCCCATTAGAGGAGAGAGCTGCCATCATGCCACACTGCCCTCTCTCCGAGAGGCTTCACTCTGAACGTGTACTGTCATTAGAGAAGAAGAAGAAGAAGAATAAGATGGAATAAGGAGGAAGAAGAAGAAGAAGACCAATGATGAGGAAGAGGAAGAAGAAAAAGGAAGAAGACGAAGAAGAAGACAAAGAAGGAAGGAGGAAGAATATGACGAAGGAGGAAGAGGAAAAAGAAGACAAAGAAGAGGGAAGAAGGAGGAAGAAGTTGAAGAAGGAAAGGAAGAAGAACAAAGGAGGAGGAAGAAGGAGGAAGGAGGAAGAAGAAGGAGACAAAGCTGAAGAAGATGAAAGAAGATGAAGAAGGAGAAGAATAAGAAGGAGGAGGAAGAAGGAAAAAGGAAGAAGATGAAGAACAAGAAGGAGAAGAAGACGAAGAAAAAGAAGGAGAAGAGGTCAAGAAGAAGAAGAAGAAGAAAAAAGAAGAGGAAGAAGAAGAGGGAAGAAGGGGAAGGAGAAGAAGAAGAAGAAGAGTCACTCCCTTGCGGCGTTCTCCGTCAGTAGTGATCAAGAGTGACAAACAAGGTGGAGGAAGAAATAAAAAAGGAGAGTAAAAAGAAAGAAGTCTCTCTCTTCCCGCCGTCTGCACGGCTCCGATGCCTCGGTTTGGAACGCGAGCGCAAAAGGATGAAGACGAGGAGACAAAGTCACTCTGACGAATGCCCCGACTCTCGCTCAGCCCCGACGCGCCTCCCCAAAGTACCGGGTCATCAAAATATGAGCTTCAGCTCAAGATTACGATTTCCTGAAACAACCAATTTTAAAGATTATTTTTTGTGGGGTTTAAGACGGGATTGAACCAAAATAACGTCTCGAAGCGCTCTGAGCTTCGGAGCCAGAACCCACGGGTCAGAACACGTGGTCCGGGGCCTTCAGCCAACAGGTTAGCCTCATTTAATTACTTGTTTAGCGTTGACAGTAAATCAATACAGTAGCTCAAAAGTCCAGAACAAAATAATGGAAAATTACCAAGTTTGATGAGGAGATTAATACCGTTGACCTTTTAAGAATGAAAACTTTTTTCAGGCCCTGCTCCGAAAATGGCATCCCCAAACTAACAAAGTTGTATCTCTGCAACCACTAGGGCTATTTTAATAAGTTTTACCTTTTTAAACATTGTTTTCTTTTGTTCAGATGTGGACATATCAGTCTATATGTAAATGGGTAAGAGTAAATGAAGATGGCAAACAGAAAATAATATGAACAATTTCAGGTCCGAATTGAAAAAAAGCTCTTCCAGGATGATTATATGTTTGGAATGAGGCAGTTGAAAGGTTTAAAACTCTCACAAATCATATAAAATATGTTAGCATTCTCCCTGCAGAGTTTGACTTGGAAAAAGTGAAGTAGAACAAAGTTAGAGAGGTTTGAGTAAAAGAAAAAACTCAAATGTGTTAAAGCGGCCATTTTGGCGGCCATTTGGCGGTCTCTTTGTGTTGAAAGCTTTTTTCAAACGCAGGCCTGTCGACACTGAAGTTCACACTCGATTATGCTGGCGTTGGGAGCACGTTGGGAATATTTTATTTTGCTTCCTCGCGGTGACGTCATCCGGCGCCTCCAGGCGGCGGCGATAGTTCGCCAACGGATCACAAATTCAGGGCGGTCGTTAATCAGTCGCTTCGCTTAAGTGCGACTGTGAAAAACAAGTCGCTCGTTTCCATCACTTATTTTTTTGTACCTTTCACCGTCACCTTGACTCTGGAAGGATTAGCCGAGGTGGGGGGGGGGGGGCTGATTGCAGTGGGTAATGAATCGGACCCCGGAGGTCACCGCGACGCCGTCACCTCTCCTCACGCGAGGTAACGAGCCGAGGTCAACGTTAAAAAAAGAAGGGAAGAAACTTCCGCCACGCCGCTCCTTCGGCAAACCTCATTAACTGGGCAGCGACCCCGCCTCCGACCCACGGCCTTTAAACGCACGCCTGACCGGGAGGTGACCGGGACCGAGCCCGCGTTAATGAGCGTAGATATTGGCGCTCCAACGTCACAATCCTTTACAAACCGTTTGATCTTCAGTCACTTTCCTGTCATGCAGGTTGTAGTTTTTCATCTCCGGGTTGGTTGAGATGCAAATTCCGAAGCTCAAAAGAGATATTGATGGACTAGCTCCTGTAAATAAATTATAAGATCTTTATTTAAATTAATAATTCATTGTGAGGGGGGGGGGGGTATTAAACAAAGGCATTTCTTCATGTGTAAGCCACATGGTACACTGCAAAAAGAGAATAGTTGGACCAACTTAATTGAATTTCTTCACTTGGTAACAGACAAATCAATTAAGTTTTCTGAAATTATATAAACAAGATAGATTAATACAATGGCTTTAAGTCAGTAATAATTTGATGGTTTTGCTCCAACTCAAAATTGAAGGTAAGTCAACATAAATGTTCCGGTTTTTTTCCAAATCAATTATTTGCTTGATCCAAAAGTAAAATTCTTCTCCTTTACCAATAGTATAGTTTCAGGAACATTTTATAGTCACCGTTAAAAATGTCAGTTTGTTCAATCCAATTAAAATACCTGTCTTTCATGTTCTCATTCTCAGGGTCATACTTGTATTTCGGGTTGTATTTCTCCATGGATTCATCTTTTGAGTACATTTAGTAGTAGTACCACTTAGACCTGCTTTATAATAATCATATTAATAAATAAAAAAATCTCTTTTTACATGCGTGGGACTTCTAAGGAGGCCGACCTCCCCATCACCACGGCCGCATTGAGCCTCATCTATAAATGCAGACAGCGGAGCTGCTCGGCAGCCACGAAAAAGTGCATCGGTGCTCAGAGAATTAAATATAAATGTTGTTTTTATGAGAAACTCGGAGTTGGGGGCGGAGAGCATTTAGGGGTTGAGAAGTTGTTGAGTCGATACTACACACCTTTTAAAGTACGACGCTTGCTGTACAGCTCACGCTGCAAGGCGAGATCTTTGCGAGAGACTCTTGTCTCATTGATTCGGGGGTTACAAACCGCTCCGCGTGACCTCCGACGGAGCACAGGAAAGAAGATCCATCGGCGAATATCGCTCGACTTGGACCTGCAGTATCCGAGGACTTCTCACGACGAAGGTAGAGATGGAATCTCGTGACGAGTGCAGATGAAGTTTGCAGTATATAGTCATCTGTTGAGGTCAAACAGCCGAACAGCCATCACGCGGATACATTTTACACCAGACGGATATCGAACCGTCGGATCTAAATGTGATGTAGGGGAGTAAGGACGAATTCACGAGGGCCCTTTAAGAGAAGGGGCGTAACCCTGGTGATGGGGGGTGTTAAAGAGCACCAGGAAGTGTGTTGGGAAGAGGAATAAACGGCCACAGGTGACGGCCAGAAGGAAATACCAGACCCCTCGTTCTTCCAACACACCTACAATGTAATCGTCCAAAAAGGAGTCAAAATGATCAGAATTATCCGTATTTAATTACGTCTTATTTGTACTTTGTCATCCTTCGGTTCAGGTTGTAGTCCTAAGAAGTTACCGTGAGGAGCGTTGAAGATAAGAAACATTCTCAAAGTCATCCCGATGCCTCGACATGACCTACATGAGTAAACTAGATCGTCGGCTATTTCCAGGAGGTTTTTCTCGATGCTCGTCCTCGGTGTTACCGGGTCGGATCCCGAGGACCTCATGCAGGAGAAAGACTCCGGTAGACCCGAGCCCCAGATCCGGCTTTGCGTCGGCCTTTTTGACCTTCAGTCGAAAGGAGAGCCCAGACTCTCAGATGCCTGCTGCAGTAGAATTAGTTTTTTTCTTAAAGGGTGCCCTGGTGCTTAGAGACACTACCACTGTTGGCCACAAGGGTAAAAATCAACACAACATGAAAGACCCCGATTTGGTACCTTTTAACATTTCCATCCACTCGTATGTAGCTGGAGCAAAAGTTCAGTCAGGAAAACACTCTTTACACTCACATAAGCCGTCTCTTAGTCGATTGGGGGGGGGGGCGGGAACGATGAAGGAACCAATCGGAGGCAGCGCACTTCTGTAAGCCAATCACGGCGTTGTTGGCAATCTTTTACAAAATATATTCTCCCCTCTGCTGTCAGCTCCAACCGATGGAGCCTCCTCCAAACCCTAACCCCCAGAAACTCTTCTTCTACACCACCACCAGTGACTCCAATGGGGGGGGGGCGGATCCTAATTCAGGTCTGAAGACGTTTCACTATTTCAATATGCGATTATTGTTAAACTCTGAATACCAAATCTCTCCCGATTGAACCGCCTTCTTGGACCGAGACGTCATTATTATCCAGTTCTTTTTATAAAGTATTGCTAAACATCCTTTTTTCTTGACAAAGAGCTCTCTCTCTCTCTCTCTCTCTCTCTCTCTCTTTGAACAGTGGATGATTTCTCTTGGGAAATACCGGTAACCGAGTGTTTAGAACAGCAAATATCAACGTCAGCTGAGAGCAGCGCTCTTAATACAAGAGAACAAAATGAGAAGGAGCCCTTCAAGACCTTCTCGTTCTTTCCTTTACCTCTTTTGAAAGCCTCATTGATAGATGATGTTATTTTTCAGTATGAAAAGTGGCGCCCGGGAACACAGGAGAGCAGATTTCTCACGCCTTTCTTCTTCCTCTAGCTGCACTCCTCTTCACAGATGGAGTTAAATTATGCAGCACAAACTGTCTGGATATAATGTTCACAGACTGAGGGGGTGTTGTAGAGCTCTCTCTCCCTCTCTCTCTCTCCCTCTCTCGGATGGGATGCGAGTCACACTCTGTCATCTGCATTTGACACAGTGATAGATATCATTTACTATAATATCTACTGCTCAAAGAGAAAAGTGATGAGTCGGGACAAATGACCTCTTTCCGTCTCCCGATCGGACGATTCTTTTACGGGTCCAGACACGTGATACGATATACTTCCTCGTTTCAGAAATAATGACACGCGAGGAGGAAACCACACTGTACATTTGAAACGTAAACCACTTTGATATGGATTTCCATCACATGCTCATATTTCACCTCCCCCCTCAACCCCCCCCCCCCCACACACACACACACACACCCTTCATTCTTTGATATGGATTTCCATCACATGCTCATATTCACACACACACACACACACACACACACACACACACACACCTCCTACCAGTAAAAGCCTTGCCAGAGGACAGGACGAGGCCTCAGACCGCCTCTGAATAAGAGTGAGAGAATTATGGGAAACAAAAGTTGAAGAACTGCACACAAAAAAGACAGATTATCCCCCCAAAATGTCATATTTTCTTGAATTAGTCGCAGCGGTGACTCTTTTTTTATTTTTATTTTTTCGCGATGGCGACCAAAGAACATTTGCATTCAAAAAAAGCCGCTGAGAAGAATAGACCTGATTATATTTTTACAAATTAATGAATGTACAATGGAGAATAGATCCTTCCATAGCTATACATTGTTTTATTCCTGTCTGTTTTTATTCATTACCTTCGCATTGAAAATGCGGAAGGTTATGTTTTGATCGCCGTGTATTTATTTGTATGTGTGCGTGCGTGTGTGCGTGTTATTCGCATAACTCAAAAAGTATTAAACCGAATCGCATGCAATTTAGTGGGATGATTGGTTATTATCCGGGGACCATTTGATTCTATTTTGGGATCGATCGGGTCAAAGGTCAAGGTCACGAAAAGGTCAACAACTTCTTTTTACCATAGCGCGGTCAATTTCTACCCAATTCACATGAAACTAATGCCAACATGTTCATAATTCAATGCCCAATCTTGTGATATGCGAAGGTATGCGCTCTACCGAGTGCCCATTCTAGTTTATCCTATATTTTACACTTCTTGCTAAAAATATGTATAACTAATATGAGCATTATCTAAAAATCTGCACATGCCTGAAAGACATCTGTAAATGTCTAATTGATTCCTACTTTCAATATAAAAAGGAATTGAAAAAACTAAAAACGCTGACTTCCTGTTCAGCATTCTCCTTTTCGATCAAAAGAAATGATGATGGTTGAGTGATGGTTCTCCGTAGAACCACGAAACCTTTTAAAGACCCATTTAAGAACCATCACTTCTCTGTGTGCCGGACATCCAGCAACGTAAACCGTGAAATGTTTTCATTAATTATGTAAGGCGTAGCAGCAAATGCTGATATCACGAGTTCTCTAAATAGCTCCAGGAAGGTTCTTTGACTTCACGTCTGCCTCCGTCACTTCCCCCGGTGCAGAGGCCTCGCTCTGGAACCTCCACGGCGGGGTCGCCCCTCTTCCACTCCATCAGAGGTCCGATCAACCAGAATAACAACCGTGTTTGTTCAATGTTAAATTGCACGTGAAGAATATGTGCGGTGTCAATCGGAGGGGGAAAAAAAAACGGCAGTCGGCAGATTGTTTACGGGCGGAGGTTTCACAACAACCTTTGACGACGTTGAAATGTAAGCGTTGATCTAGGTCACCGATCGGAGGAAGAAGGGGGCCACGGTTCTGCGGTTCTGGTGGAGCCAGAAGACTCTCCTTCTTCTGTTGAGTTGAGGGACTTTGTTGTTTCACAAGTAGACATTTTTACGGCTAATTTGCACCCCATAAAGCAGCTCCATCATCTTCAAACTTCGGTCAATGGGTTCTGAGATTGAATTTCGACCACACATTTTTTTCTTGGGGTTGCTTTGCAGTTTTTTCTTTGCCGATGCTGAAATAGCAACTCGTTGAAGGGGAGCGTGCCACGTGCGACAGCGAATGGGAACGCCCGAATCTCTGCAACGACCGGTTCTGCGAGCTAGGTCTCCTAAAGCCGTAAAAAAAACAGAGCCGAAAGGAGGCGCAGGAGTCTGGTCCAATAACAACAACACGCAACCAACATGTGACGACATCACCGTTGCTTTAAAACGTAGCTTGTTTTTAACCCTCCTGTTACCTTTAGGGTCAATTTGACCCCATTCAATGTTTAACGTCGGTGTTCTTTCGGGTCAATTTGACCCCAGGCTGTTTTTCACTGTGTCAAACATAAGAAATATCAACTTTTTAATATATTTAAAGGGCTATTGAGGTAGTCAACAAACAAACATAAAGTACCTCACACTTAAACTTGGGAAACAATATTAATTCTAATAATTTTCTGGAGGTTTTAATTGCTGGGGTCAAATTGACCCCGAGGGTAAAACATGTCAGTAAATATAAAGGTAACCGGAGGGTTAAACATTGAATGGGGTCAAATTGACCCGAAGGCATCAGGAGGGTTAAGTAACTCGACCCCGAGCAGTGATCGGAAAATACGAGTATATCTATTTTACCGTTCATCAAGTGAATGCGATGCTATTTGGCTTCTGGAATGTCTGAGTAATTACGAGGCCTAATGATTATTGATGACTCATTCATCAGGCGCGCTTGTCTGCAGGATGGCGGCGTGGTTGAATACAGCAGCGAGCCGGATGTAAATCAAATCACGGACTCTTGGTCCATTTCACTCCGGGACACGACGTGTTTCCACCTCGACTGTTGATCTGTGCAGAAATTCGCCGCGAATCTAGCAACACAAAAATAAATAAAAAATTCCCCCATATATACACGATATTAGGCGAACAATGGTTTCGTAATTGCGGCAGCTAATTATTTTGTGATCACTCGAGCTGTCTCCTGAGCCGCCGTGGGGTAATTAATTAGAAATTCATGTTTGTTATAGCGATTCCAGACAGAAATAGGGAGAGAGTGTTCATAAATATTTAATTAAGCAACCAGGAAATTGTGGTGACAGTAATTACTGATGGAGAGCAGAGCACTGTATCGCTGTGTCGATGAGTCCGCCACCAACTGAAACACTTTCCATACACCATCTGGCTGTAAATGAGGGAATAAAAAGGTAACATGTAAATAAATTTAAAAAAAGGTGGACAGAAGGGGCAAAGAAACAACAAAGAAACTGGCAAAAGGTTTATCAATGTAGAAGATATTCATAATATTCTCGATTTTCACTGTACATTTTCAAATTTGGTCATGTATTATTACTATCACCATTCACATCCAGTAAATTATGCAAGAACACATTTTGTGTCAAATTACTGTGAGCAAAATATATCCTGCAGCATGAGATATGCGGCGCAGTTTCATCAAAACAGAAGCAACTAAATTAATTCAGTACAACATGATAAAAACAAGAAGTCACATTTCAGAGATGCAGGCACAAATTAACGAAGGATGCAACGTGTGCGTGATTCAATAATATTAATACGAATAAACAACAAATCCCAGGGCGCGAAGAATATGCACATGCAACGAATTTGCAGCAGCAGATGTTTTATCGTGAATATAATGCTCAAATATTTCTATTTTTTTCTCCAGATTTTGAGGAATGGTTAAGGTTGAAAGTATCTACACAATGTTTATTGTCATTTGATTTAAGTTCATCTCAATAACTGTAGTCAACGAGTTTAGATGGAAGTCTGGAAGCCCTCTAGTGGCGGCAGAGAGTATGACCTCTACATGTGAAAGCCACACGGTTTAAAGTCCTTAATCTTAAACAGGCAATTATACAACTATAACATCATACTTTATGCCTTTAACCAAGTATTATTATAACTTTAAGAGCATGTTTCAGATCAGAAAAATAGCTTATTGTTAGATGTTTCATAGAAGGTTTTAAGTGTTAACTCTGAGACTCTTTTTTTGCCTTCTCATCCTTGCTTTTAATTATTTACCCAAGCAATATATCATATATATATATGAATAAATAAATATATATATACATATATATATATATAAATATATATATATATAAATAAATATATATACATATATATATATATAAATATATATATACTGTATATATATGCTGTATATATATATATACATATATGGGGAAAAGATGTACTGCACTGACACTATGGTCATTATACTTATGTATATATACATATATATATATATATAAATAAATACATATATACATATATAAATATATATATACATATATATATATACTGTATATATATGCTGTATATATAAATATATATATATATTAGGGCTGTCAGCGTTAATGCGTTAATCTATGCGATTAATTTGGCCGCGATTAACGCACTAAAATATTTAAACAAAATTAACGCAACTTTGTTTACTTCCGGTGTCGTTGAAGTTGTTTCACTCCTCTGAGTGTCAAACCGCGGCAGTCCGCCTCCTTCCTCCCGTCTGCTCCTCGATATTCATTAATCGCGATTAATGAATTTCAAAATGTGCGATTAATTAGTTACTTTTTTTTAATCGATTGACAGCCCTAATATATATATATATATATGTATATATATGTGTATATATACATAAGTATAATGACCATGGTGTCAGCGCAGTACATCTTTTCCCCAGCAGGTGTATGTCTCATGCAGCTCTCGTGGGTAGGAGCTGGATTATCGTTCCAAAGTAAAAGATAATGCACTTTGCCCGTACGGATAATCCCATAACGTTCCGCTCCGTCCACAGAAAGATATTTTCATCTGCCAAAAAGAGCTTCTCGCTCAGTTGATTATTTTTTCTGTTCTCTGAAGCATGCACGAAACAAGAGGATAAATAAATAATAATCAAATAAATAAATCAATGCGCCGCATCGGGAGGGAGGGCGGGCGACTTCCCCCAGATCGTTGTTCTCAGTCGGTGTTTACAAAACTTTCCCAAAGTCCAAAGTGTTCCAGGCTGTGAGACCAATTACACTCGGCCTGGTAAACCTCCATCGATCTGAGGACAGGAGGCAGTGCTGAGCGGGAGCCTCTCTCTCGCTCTCTCCCTCTCTCTCTCTCTCTCTCTCTCTCTCTCTCTCTCTCTCTCTCTCTCTCTCTCTCTCTCTCTCTCTCTCTCTCTCTCTCTCTCTCTCTGTCTTTCCCTCTCTCGGTCTCTCTCACTCTATCTCTCTTTCTCTCGTTCTCTCTTTCTCTCTCTATCTCTCTCTATCTCTGTCTCTGTTTCTAACTCTATCTTCCTCTCTCTGTCTCTCTCTCTCTCTCTCTCTCCCTCTCTCTCTCCCTCTCCCTCCCACTCTCTCAAAGTCAAAGTCAGTTTTATTTGTCAATTTTCCATATGTGCAAACATACAGAAGATCGAAATTGCGTTTCTCTTCTGTCCAACATAAAGTGAAATTGTGCAACATATAGACAACATAGAGTGCAAAAATAGTAAAAAACATGTGAACATATAGACAACATAAAGTGCATAGACAACATAAAGTGCAAAAATAGTAAGAAACATGTAAACATATAGACAACATAAATTGTGCTAGCAGCATTCAGACATGTGAGTCTGAAAGAGGACGGAGTGGGAGGATGGGGAGAGAGTTCAGCTTCCTGACAGCCTGGTGGATGAAGCTGTTGGACAGCCTGGCGGTGTGAGCCCGGAGGCTCTGGTATCTCCTCCCAGAGGGCAGTTGGCTGAAGAGACCGTGTGAGGGGTGGCAGGGGTCACTCACAATCGAGGTCGCTTTGCGGGTGAGGCGGGTGTTGTATATGTCCTGCAGGGATGGGAGGGGGGGGAGTGAGGCACCCATGATCCTTCCAGCTGCCTTCACTATGCGCTGCAGGGCGTTCCTGCTGTGGTCTGTGCAGCTTCCGCCCCACACAGTGATGCAGTTGGTCAGGATGCTCTCCATGGTGCCGCGGTAGAAGGTGCACATGATGGATGGGGGGCTCCCTGCTTTCCTCAGTTTCCGGAGGAAGTAGAGGCGCCTCTGTGCTTTCTTTGCCAGCGATGTAGTGTTGGCTGTCCACGAGAGGTCCTCACTGATGTCCATCCCCAGGAATTTGGTGCTGCTGACCTGCTCAATGTCCGCACCGTTGATGGTCAGTGGTGGGTGATGGGTGTGGCCTTTCCGGAAGTCAACAACGATCTCTTTGGTCTTGCTGTTGTTGAGCAGGAGGTTGTTGGCTCCGCACCACGTGGTCAGAAGGTTGACCTCCCTCCTGTAGAGGGTCTCGTCATCCTTGGTGATGAGACCTATCAATGTTGTGTCGTCTGCAAACTTGACCATGTGATTGGTGCTGTAGCTGGTTTTGCAGTCGTGAGTCAGCAAGGTGAAGAGCAGGGGACTGAGCACACAGCCCTGAGGGGCCCCTGTGCTGAGTGTGATGCTGCTCGAGGTGTTGTTGCCGACCCGTACTTCTTGTGGCCTCTCACTCAGGAAGTCCAGCAGCCAGTTACACAGCGAGGTGTTGAGCCCCAGCTGGTCAGGTTTGCAGATTAGTTGTTGTGGGATGATTGTGTTGAATGCTGAGCTAAAGTCTATGAACAGCATTCTTACATAGGAGTCTGGTTTGTCCAGGTGGGTGAGGGCTGGGTGGAGAGCAGAGCAGATTGCATCCTCCGTGGACCGTTTGGCCCGGTATGCAAACTGGAAAGGGTCCAGAGTGGGGGAGAGAATGGATTTGATATGCGACATGACTAGTCGTTCAAAGCACTTCATGATTATCCGGGTCAGTGCCACTGGACGATAGTCGTTGAAGCAGGACGGAGTGGATTTCTTTGGCACAGGTATGATGGTGGTTACCTTGAAGCATGATGGAACAACAGCTTGTCTCAGAGAAGTATTAAAGACATCCGTGAAGACGTCCTTAAGCTCCTCTGCGCAGTCCTTCAGCACACGACCAGGGATGTTGTCTGGACCTGTTGCCTTGTGGGTGTTGATGGACGAGAGTCCTCTTCACGCTGGCAGCAGACAGGCACAGAACCTGATCATGGGGAGGGGGCGGAGTCTTGTGTGGACGAGTGCTGTTCTGTGCTTCAAACCGGGCAAAGAAGCTGTTGAGGTTGTTTAGCAGAGAGATGTTGCTGTCGCAGTTCTGTGGCGTGGGTTTATAGTCTGTGATGGTCTGAATGCCCCGCCACAGGCTGCGTGTGTCTCTGCTGTCTTTAAAGTGCCGGATTATCTTTTTTGTGTAGGAATTTTTTTGCTTTCCTGATGCCGTGGGACAGGTTGGCTCTCGCTGTTTTCAGGTAGAGCCAACCTGTCCCACGGCATCAGGAAAGCAAACAAATTCTCTCTCTCTCCCTCTCTCTCTCTCTCTCTCCCTCTCTCTCTCTCCCCCTCATGAGATGGCATCCTTGTGTCAAGGGGAGCAGTTTGTTTTTCTGCCGAGTTCGTCTTCGTCGAAAGGTCAAACGAAACCTTTCGTCACAATATGTGTGGGTATTCCACCGGGGGGGGGGGGGGGGCTGTTTCTCTTCCCCCCGTGGGGGTCAAGACTCGAGGAAAGTCCAGCGGGCCTTGAGGAGGAAGTCCATGAAGTGGATGAGCCGGTACAAACAACAACAAACGATGTTTACACCTAAACAAAGACAATATTGCAAAATGGACAGTTGCTGACTGGACGTTTTCTTCTTCTTCTGCGGCGCAAAGCGCGGTAGAATAAATCAGTGTCAGAGCGCGGCGCTAATGTGACACACGTGATGGTCAGCGACAGGATGAGTGATGAGCGGCATTATTGAGCTATAAACGGCTGTCCACAATTTTGACAATAGTAATGGCGTGCTTCCTGGGCAGATGTCGGCGGAGCGTGACAGGAAGGCGATATGTCACGGCGCAGCGTGTCGACGGGAAGTGGCGGCGAAATAAATAAATATATGATAAAATAAATAACATAATTTCACACTTTGAGAATCTCATCACTCAGAGGACGGGACGGGACGTTCAGGGGATGCAGACAGTTTTGGAAATAAGAAACACAAATTTTATTCAATCCAGATGAGCAATTATCGAGATTAGCTGCCGATAACAATTCTGACAAATTTGGCCAATTCTGCCAATTTTGCCAATTTTGCAAATGTTACCAATTTTGCTTATTTAGCAAATTCAGCCAATTTAAATAGTTTCGCAAATGTTGCCAATTTTGCCAATTTTGCAAATGTTACCAATTTTGCTTATTTTGCAAATTTAGCCAATTAAAATAATTTCGCAAATGTTGGCAATTTTACAATTTTGCCAATTTTACAAATGCGACCAATTTGGCTTATATTGCAAATATAGCCAATTTAAATAATTTTGCAAATGTTGCCAATGTTGCTTTTTTTGCCTATTTCAAATTTTTGCAATGTTGAAAATGTTGGCAATTTCGCTAATTTTCCGTATGACTTTAAAAAAAAAGTTTTAAGTATTCGGTTCAATCGAAAAACAAAATTAGGGTTCGGAAACTGAAATTCTTAAAAAGCAAAGAGAAGCTGAGCTGACGATAAAACGTCTGTAAATATGCCGCCGCCCACTCAGATTTAATACACTTACAACTTTTTAAATATTGGATCAAGATCAAGGCTGACCATGTGGTGCAAACGCCAAAAAAACCTGATACCTCATTCACAAAAGTAAATATGTGTGAGAGAAACACAATAATGACTGAATTATTATGGTATTATAATAAGGAAATTTTTTGCAAAGTTGCAATATGTTCAAAGTAAAAGTATAAGCTCATCATTCACTGGGACTCATACTAACCTTTAGCATTAAGAGGCATTAAAATCTAAATAAATTAAGACACGTCACTGTTTTTAATAAGATTCTGGAATGATGTGTGTTCATGTTTGTCGTTTATTCAAAAGCCTTTTTCAAATGTGCACCGTCCTCATTAATACAAGAAAACATGTTTAGGTCTTAATTAGTTTTTTGGGTGTCCATTTGTCTACACACACACACACACACACGATGGCTCCCAGCAGCCTGTGTTTACATGACGGCTGAACCTAATGACACTGAACACATCGTATACACACTTATCAGACAGCAGGCCCTCTGTTGGTATCAGACCTGTGTCACATCCTCAAAACACGACCCACTCATTAAAAAGAGACAACTGCTGCGGCACAGATGTGTTTAATGAAGTGTCCATATTTGGTTCCTTTCCCCTTTGTGGTACAAAAAAATCCAACAAGTGTATATATTAAAAGAAATACAATAAATACATATACAAAGTGAAAGGAACATGTATTTAATAATATAATAACATCACTTTTAGAGGATAAAAATGAGCGTAATTACAGTCACAGTCACCTTTCAAAACACCACGTTCCTTAGTGTACTTCCCAACAGGAAGTGACTTGATTGGATCTTCTGTTTGGCCATAAACAAAACACAGCTTTAGTGTGTCGAGTGGACGATAAAGTGGTGGTTTTAATATTTTCTCACAGCCACCAAAAACTGAAGGGGAGCCACATGGGGCGCCAAAAATGATGATAACTGCATCTGGAAACGACCGCATGTGAGGCTGAGTATAAAGGGTCTGTCATATGAGTTTCTATGGCAACGTTGTTGTTGTTGTTGTTGTTTTGGACTTGAAAAGATTTTAAGTTGCACTTAAAAAATTTGGTCTGCAGGATGTATGTGTGTCAAAAGGTCCGGAATATATATACAGTATATATATATATATATATATATATAAATATACACACCCTCACCCCACCACGGATCACCAGGGCGTGGAGAGATTGAGGAATAAACCATATTGGGGGGGGGGGGCATGTTAGGAGGGCGATAAATGACATAAATCCCAAGGTGCCAGTCAACACGCGATAACGGTGTTCATAGTGGTGGAAGACAAAAAAACTCAGAGGGCGACGGAACCCCCCGGGGGGGGGGGGAATGGGAAAAGGGTAAATTGATAAGCGGCGGCACGGTGGGTATAGTGACGTTCCCCAGCTGCAGAGGGAAAGGTCGAACCTCTTCCTGAGGAATAATCACGCATCATTTCTTTGTTTATTGTTGAAAGATTCATATTTTTACGAATAAATGTATATATATATATTTCATATTTATTCACAGTATTTATGTTTAAATATCATATCCTCAGCATTTGATTGGACCAATTACAAAATTGGGGGCTGGTTTTCGAGATTGGAGTGATATCATGATCTGTTGGTGCTGGCTAACACTTAAAACTTATCTCAATGCTTCATATTTAGGATTTTGATATTTTAAAAAAATTAAACGTGGACATGTCTGTTTTGTATATATTGTTATGAATATTTTAAGGATGTTGTCTGGCTGCACAGTATGATATAAAAATGGTTAATGAAAACAATTTTAAGTCAATAATATCGCACCTTTTTAATTATTTATTATTTCTGCAGATGTAAAAATATTGTTTCTGCCCCGTCAAACATTAATAACAATAAAAACAATTTTTTCAGATGGATTTATTCATCCGGACGTGCTCAGTCAGGGTCGACTTGTCCTCCACCTGTGAAATAATAAAGAAAAATATAGTTTCAGAAAAGTGTTGCCATGCAGAGAATTTGTATTATATTATAACATTACCTTTTTTCCCACCATGCAGGTATTTATCCAAGGAGGAGGAGGAGGAGGAAGCTCATCTTTGAAGTGGTATCATTCATCATTTTTATTTTCATATTTTATATACTGGCTATTACAGAAAGTATTCTGAGCCCTGTAAATGTTCCACTCTTTTTTATTTCAGCCATTTGCGAAAATAAAAAAAGTTCATTTTATTTCTCATGAATGTTCACTCAGCTCCCCATCTTGACTGGAAAAAGCAGAAATGTAGGAATTTATGCAAATATATTAAAAAAGAAAAACTGAAATATCACGACAGGTCAATACTTCTGACCATGTGATACTTCAGTTGTCGACACGTTCAGAAGACACAGAGACATCAGAGTATTCCCTTTAAAAAAAAGCTTCTCTCGTTATGTTCAAAGGAAAAATATGTGAAGCTTTAATTATTTATTTCTGACAGTGTGATGGAGGTAAAAAAACCCAACAACAGGTATCCAATTTGGGAAAAGTTAAAACACCCGTGGCTGATCATTGAGGGGTGTTCACCGGGAGCTTCCCAAACAAACTTCCCTCCCGTGAAGCCGTTAGACTTTAAAAAATGTTTTATCACATTTCCCCCCCAACAGGCTTATTATTATTATACATCTAATCCAACATTCAGAGATACAACCCGAGTCTGTAATTCTCTGCAAAGTTCTGTTCTCTTGTAAATAGTTTAGCAGGCAGTTCTCAGAAACAGAATATATAAATATATATATATATATAAATGTGTATATATGTATATATCTTTATACATATATATATATATATATATATATATATTCATATATATATATATATATATATAATATATATATATTTATTCATTTATATATACATATATATATATATATATATATTTATTTATATCTAAAAAAATAATATTTCTCATTTGATTTTATATGCATAGTAAACGTGCGTCGTTCTCAATAAGCTAGCTTCGTGGTTTTGCTTTAGGGGCGGGGCTACTGTGTGATTGACAGGTCGCTGTCACCGTCCGGCCCACTTGTTTTTTGTTTTATACCTTTTAACCCTTTCACGGTGGGATTTCAGGAAAAAAGGTCCCGTTAAAAATCCATTGAGTGACCAAAACAGGCTTATTATTATATATGCAGCTATAACATGATTATTACTACATATGCATCTATAATATGCGTATTACTCTATATGCAGCTATAACATGCTCATTACTACACATGCAGGCTAATGATAATAACAATAATTCAAAGTCAACTAAGTCTTATTTTTGTGACTCAAACTGTCGGACAGTAACATCAAGGATGGAATTACTTATCCCCGCTTCATGTGAGTGAGTTGTGCCTCGTACCCCCCCCCCCCCCCCCGTGGGCCGCGCCGCCGCCTCCCAGCTAACGGATGCGTTGGAGTCGAGCGGTCGGGCTTCATCAATCACGACGCGACTCGTAATCAAACGGCAGAATTGTGAAAAATGGAGGCTGTCATGACAACGCGCCTCTCGGAGTGTGTGTGTGTGTGTGTGTGTGTGTGTGTGTGTGTGTGTGTGTGTGTGTGTGTGTGTGTGTGTGTGTGTGTGTGTGTGTGTGTGTGTGTGTGTGTGTGTGTGTGTGTGTGTGTGTGTGTGGGGGGGTGATGCTGCTGAGTGTCGGAGTGAGAGGGACAACTTCCACTTGATCAAGGATATCTCTCTCTCTCCCTCTCTGTCTCCTTCTCTCCCTATCTCTTCTTCTCTCGCACCCTCTCTCTCCCTCTCTCTCTATACCTTTCTCTCCCTCTCTCTACTTATTCTCCCCCTCTCCCTCTCTCTCCCTCTCCCCTGCCCCCTCCCTCTCTCTCTCTCCTCTCTCTCTCTCTCTCTCTCAATGAAAGATTACATTACAGGTTAAAATGAAAATCTTCCATTCTTCTTCTTTCCGCCTCTAAAAACATTCCCATCATGCACCAGTTCTATCCGTGAGTGACGTGTATAAGTGGACGTATAATGGAGGGGGGGGGGGGTAAACAAAGTCACCCCAACGTGTGGCCTTGTTGACACCACAACAATAAATCACTTCCTGTTCCTCCTCTTCCGCCCGCCATCCTCCTGTTCCGTCGTTCTGCTGAGCTCGGCGTATCTGAGCCTTTAAAGCCTCCGGATGAAATCACAGCGACGGCGTAATCCCATGAAGGAAAATATTTTAGATTTTTAATTTGCGTCCCCTGAACTGAACGGACATTCGGCGACGGGCAATTAAGCTTAAAAACACAAATCCTCTTGATGCATCAGCTCTCTGTGACTCTCATGTTCATATCCACGACTCCCGTGTGTTTCATCGTGGGATCTACATGGATTATTTAATTTAATCTGAACCACCAGAGAACAATAAAGATGGAAAAACAAAACCAACGTGGATATTTAGAAGTAGAAACTGGCGTATTGGAGATGTAGTTTATCGGCTTTTTAGTCGAAGGTGGACTGAAAGAAGAAGAAGAAATGAATTTGGTTCATGACGGTTTAATAATAATAATTCAAATTTATAAAGTGCTTTTTTAACTACACAAAGACGTTTACACATGAAAGATGATTTACTCTCATCTGTGTGAAATACTTGGAGACTCCACCAGGGTCAACCCGCCCAAACAGCTTGTTCAGCGCAGTTCACAGTCTGTCCACATGGCGGCGTTCAACGTAAACGATAAACAGTCAACTAAAGGGCCGCATATTTTGATTTATTTAAGATAAAAATACCAAAAACATGTCTTTATGTTGTATTAGCTGGCTACCGCGACGGAAAAAATCAAATGTTTTTTTAAGGTCGGATGTCGTCGAGTTTCTTTTCTTTCTTTTTTGAAACAAGAACAAACAAAAAAACACCAATTTCACATCGTTAAAAAAACAAACGCACGATTTCAAAAGGAGCCTCGGCATCCTTTTGAAAAGCCCGTCTCCATGGCTACAATTCCGACTCCATTAAAATATATATATATATATATATAAATAACTATGACTCTCTCCTCAGCTGCGTTCAAATAGAAAGTGTGTTTGCCTGTAAATGATTTTTACCTTTTTTTATTCATGCCACTTTATTTTAATATTCCGGGAGTTCATGTAAATATGCAAAGATTAGCATACGGGAGTGTTTGTCAATCAATCATCTGATTGGTTGATAAGTGATAATTTAACTCAGAAGTATAAATTAACAACCTTCAATGCTTTTCACAAAGATCTGTTTTTCTCTCTCGAGAATATCGTCAAGTGAAAGATTCATGACGTTAAAAAAAAAATAATAATCATTGAGAAATGATTCCTCACCAATTATCTCAGCCCAGATGTGTACATTCTGAAAAGAGCTGACATGAAGTTTCAGTGAGAGTTGATGTGTGTGTGTGTGTGTATGTGTGATTTTTAAATTTTACTTAACATCTTTTTTTCCTCTAATTCCCCCGGCGACTTCTGAAGAGACGTCATGTTCGCGGTAACTCACACTTGGATAAAAATAAATGTTTTTTTTCTTTCTGGAATAAGTCTTCTGTTCACATGAAGCCCCCCCCCCCAAAAAGACACACACACACCCTCCACCCCTCTTCCCATTTTTTTTCTTCCATTATTCTTCCATTTCATCACAGATTTTGGACACATTGTTTACCGTTAGATCGCCGACCTCCAGAAAGATGGAGAAGGGATAAAGATTCAAAAAGGAAGCAGATAAATAAGAAATATTTTTTTTTCTTCTTAAAGTTAGTCGGTCGGGCTTCAAAGAGTTCTCCATCCCCGTTCTACCATCGCTGTATTTCTCCCAGTATAAAACACACACACGCAGAAATCAGTATAGATTACAGAGGCTTTCACGGACTCCACTTCAAAGTGAGTGTGAAGGGGGGGGGGCATTACTATAATAATGAAAACACACTCTTAAGCTGGTATTCCTTTACAAGTGCGACAGCAGAAAGTGTATTCAGGCTGATTGAGCTCCTCACGCTGTCGGGCTGTAAACAGCCTCGTTCTGGGGAGAGGAGAACTCGTCTGGAGGCTGGAAGATGGCGCCCGGACCCCCGCTGAGGGGGAAAAAGCCAGAAGTTCAAGGGCGGTTGATTCAAGTTACTTCAATTAAAATGAAGTCCTTATTTTCAAAAGATAATTGGACTTTAATTTTAGTTTACAGCTCGCCAGTTTGATCCCCCCCCCCTCCCCCACACCCCCTATCGTTTTACACGACATAACAGGTGCAATTATATTCAATTATAATCCACTTGTCGTTGTTGTTTTTTTATTTCTAAAAGCACAAATGTTAGCTTTAAAATCAAAAAATATATATGCCGCAAACAAAAGAGACAGAGGATGAGGCAAAGATTTTAAGATGTTTTCTGAGGGATTATTTCCTGGTGTAAGAATTCCTTTTTTTTCACCCCTTGTTGTTGTTTTTGTTGTTGTATTCCCCCGTGGGCATCAAATGATTGACAGTAAGCAGAGTGGAACGAAATGTGTGCACTGTTAGAGGAAAAAGCACTCAACTCAAAGACAATGAAGAGACAATGAAACCCCAAACGTGATTTAAAACCAAATAAAAGACTTTGATCGTCACTGACGGATTATCAAACTGTCGCACTTTTATTGTTTATTGTCAGTTGAAATGAACTCACGCTGAATAAGTGACAGCGATGAAAAGAGCAAATGTGGTTATGCTCGAGTGATTGACACATCTCTGTATGAGACACCCCGACCAATCAGAGCGACTCTGATCCACGGAAGTGCATGAGCTTTTATTTTGGTAACCAGAAGGAGAAATACACCAAAATGTGCTGAAATGTGACTTGTGCAGAAGAAAAAGACGGACGAGTTGAAGACGCGTTGAAGAAGTGTCGAAGACGTGTTAAAGAAGTGTTGAAGACGCGTTGTAGACGAGTTGAAGACGCATTGTGGACGAGTTGAAGACGCGTTGTGGACGAGTTGAAGACGAGTTGAAGACGAGTTGTAGACGAGTTGAGGACGAGTTGAAGACGAGTTAAAGAAGTGTTGAAGACGAGTTGAAGACGTGTTGAAGACGAGTTGAAGACGAGTTGAAGACGAGTTGAAGACGTGTTAAAGAAGTGTTGAAGACGAGTTGAAGACGAGTTGAGGACGAGTTGAAGACGTGTTAAAGACGAGTTGAAGACGAGTTGAAGACGAGTTAAAGAAGTGTTGAAGACGAGTTGTAGACGAGTTGAAGACGAGTTGAAGACGAGTTAAAGAAGTGTTGAAGACGAGTTGAAGACGTGTTAAAGACGAGTTGAAGACGAGTTGAAGACGAGTTGTAGACGAGTTGAAGACGAGTTGAAGACGAGTTGAAGAAGTGTTGAAGACGAGTTGAAGACGAGTTGAAGACGTGTTCAAGACGAGTTGAAGACGAGTTGAAGACGAGTTGTAGACGAGTTGAAGACGTGTTAAAGACGAGTTAAAGAAGTGTTGAAGACGAGTTGTAGACGAGTTGAAGACGAGTTGAAGACGAGTTAAAGAAGTGTTGAAGAAGCGTTGAAGACGAGTTGAAGACGAGTTGAAGACGAGTTAAAGAAGTGTTGAAGACGAGTTGAAGACGTGTTAAAGACGAGTTGAAGACGAGTTAAAGAAGTGTTGAAGACGAGTTGAAGACGAGTTAAAGAAGTGTTGAAGACGAGTTGAAGACGAGTTGAAGACGTGTTAAAGACGAGTTGAAGACGAGTTGAAGACGAGTTGAAGACGTGTTAAAGACGAGTTGAAGACGAGTTGAAGACGAGTTGAAGAAGTGTTGAAGACGAGTTAAAGAAGTGTTGAAGACGAGTTGAAGACGAGTTGAAGACGAGTTGAAGACGAGTTGAAGACGAGTTGAAGACGAGTTGTAGACGAGTTGAAGACGTGTTAAAGACGAGTTAAAGAAGTGTTGAAGACGAGTTGTAGACGAGTTGAAGACGAGTTGAAGACGAAAGTTAAAGAAGTGTTGAAGACGAGTTGAAGGCTGAAGACGTGTTAAAGACGAGTTGAAGACGAGGTTGAAGACGAGTTGAAGAAGTGTTGAAGACGAAAGGAAGCGAGTTGAAGACGGTTGAAGACGAGTTGAAGACGGTTGAAGACGAGTTGAAGACTTGAGTTGAAGACGAGTTGAAGACGAGTTGAAGGAAGAATGAAGAAGACGAGTCAAGAAGAATTGAAGACGAGTTGAAGACGAAGTAAACTAATTTCACCGTACATAAGGCATCATGGCTCTTAAAGGGCCGTAACTGAAGCAGTGTAAACTACACCGAACATATGAAATAACTCTCATTGCATTTGATTATTGTTTATTCCAAAATAGAAATATTGAACACAAGAAAATTTCAAAATAAAAGCACAGGATATAGGTGATGACATGTCTTTCAAGCCGTCAGGGGCACATAAAATGACATGGTGGGCCTTGTGTTTGACAAGTGTGCCTGAGAGCAAATCATAAAGACCAAAACAAGTCTGACGTTTTTGTAAACAATAAAGCACATTTGGTTGTTGTCCTTGTTAAATATTTCCCGCCAATCAGACGGAGCTTCCACTTGATGGAAGAGGGACGGTGGTCGGTCTAAGAGGCTGGAGAGAGGCCAGGGGAATGGCAGCATGGGGCACCAGCTGGCCACACACACACACACACACACACTCACACACACACACACACACACACTCACACACACACACACACACTGTGATTTCACCTGGACACTTAGCACAGACGTTTCATTAGCCAAGGCTGGCACATGTGCCGGCCCTCTCATTGGGAAGCTGCTACTCCGCCAGTGGAGGGAAGTCACGTTCTATTTGGTTTAAATCAAACCAGTAATAATAAAAACGAGTTGTGGTAATTTTATTTTATTTTTGGGGGTGTGTGGGTATTTTTATGCCCCAAAAAGAGAGAAAAACTAACGAAAGTGATCGTGTTGTATAAAATGTGCTTTTCTAGTATAATATCACACCGATGTTTATTGTGAAATTCAGGATCAAAATACTCCCTGCAAAGATATAAAAAAATTAAGAAGATGCAGATGAACTTGAACCTAAATGTTTCTGGTCCAAGCCCACACTGATCCCCGGAGGACCGGGCGCCGCAGTCCGACCCGGTTCTGCCAGGTTGATCAAACCGCCATCTGGCCAGCGCCTCCCAGCGAGGCGCTTCTGACCGTGTTGAGGGCGCCACACGCTCTATTTCACGCGCTCCTCTATGCCACAGGGGTCAAACACAAGGCCTGGTCTGAATGCGCCCGCCGCTTCATTCTCTGTGGCCCCCGACGGCTTAAAAGACACACGATCACCTATTCTTGAAGAAATTTGAAAAAAGACAATCCTGTGCTTTTATTTTGAAAGGCTTCAATTTAAATTGATTTATGTACAATATTTCTACACTCAAATAAACAGTCAAAAGGAGGCGCTGGTGAGCAAGTTTCCAGACTTCCCTCCTCGACCTGTTACTCAGAGTAGACATTTGTATTAACAATCAGACCATTGACCAGGGTGTTAATAGACTCGAAGGGGCTGACGAAAGCCTTTATAGACTGGGGCCTAGTCAAACAGCTAAAGATAAAAACTGTCCCGCTATCTCATCCTGTTGGTACCAGTGCCTTAGACGGGCCGCTTGTTGTTCTACAGTTACCCATTGCACTGAGCCCATACGGATTACTATAAATAAGGACCATACCGAGAGCATGCAATTTCATATTTTTGAGTCGAATCAGTACCCGATTATTTTGAGGGTTTCTTGGCTGAAGATCCACAATCCTCACATAGACTGGCCTTCAGGGAAAGTTAAGGAATGGGAGAGGATTGTAAAGGGCAGGTGTAAACTTTTGTAACCTGTTAATGCACCAACAGACTCTAGTAGGATCATTATAGATCACCCTGACTATCCTGATCTACAGAAGGTACCTTCCTGTTACCATGATTTAAAAGAAGCTTTTAATAAGTCTAAAGCCTTGTCGCTACCTCCTCTTTGAGATTTTGACTGTCCCATTGATCTCAAATGCGACCGGAGCCCCCATTCCCAAGGGGAGACTTTTACTCGATTTCGAGACCTGAAGAGAACAGCAATGGATGAATACATCTCCTCTTCACTCAAATCAAGGGATTATCCGTCCTTCATAAGTCTCCAGCGAATGGAGCGATTCTTTTGGAAAAGCGAAGAGCGGGTCTCTGAGACCTTGCATAGACTACAGTCCACTAAATGACATTACGGTGAAGAACAGCTCATCCTCTGCCACTCCACATGTCATCTGCTTTTGAACTGCTTCAAACGGCCCAAGATATTCACCAAAGTTGCGTTAATCGGCAATGCATATCACTTGGGTTAGAATAAAAACAAGGGGATGAGTGGAAGACTGGATTCAACACTCAGAATGGTCACTATGGTACTTGGTAATGCCTTTTTGGACTGTGCAATGCACCGGCTGTTTTCAAGCTTTTGTGAATGAGGTTTCTTGAGAATTTTGAATATTTCTAGTGTTTGTGTATCTGGATGATACTGATTTTCTCCTCAGATAAATCTCCATGTTAAACCATGTCCACTGAAGTTTTGCAGAAACTACTGGATAATCAGCTATATCATCAAGGCAGAGAAGTGCGAGTTCCACACAGAAGAGGTGTCTTTCTTAGGATACATAGTCTCACCTAATCATATCCAAATGGATCCTGCGAGAGTCAGTGCAGGATCTGAGTGGTAAACCCACACCAGACTCCAGGAAAAAGGTTCAGCAGTTCCTAGGATTTGCTAACTTCTATAGGAAGTTTATTAGAATTTCAGTTCTGTTGCTGCCTCCTCTGCATGTTCTGACTTCTCCTAGGTTCCCTTCCAAGTGGACCCCCAGGCGGATCTTGCTTTCAAACTTCTCAGAGATAGATTCACATCAGTCTCCCATACTCACCATTCCAGATCCCAGCGCCAGTTTATGGTTGAGTGGATGCTTCCAATGAGGGTGGAGGAGTACTGTCTCACTTACGTTCTGCAGAAGACAACAAAGATGCATCCATGTTAGCTTACCTGTGGCGGAAGTTGACAACGGCAGAGCCAGGAGTGTATGACGTGGGAAACAAGGGTGTTAGCTGTAAAGAAGCTGCCCCTCGAGGAATGGAGACACTGGCTAGAGGTTACCCAAGAGCAACCACCGTTTTTAGTCTGGACAGATCACAAGAATCTAGAATATATAAGAAAGGCTAAAAAGCGTCTCAACTCCCGTCAGGCCAGGTGGACACTTTTCTTTGGGTAGATTCAACTTCACACTCTTTTACCCCGTCCCGGGTCTCAGAATCAAAAACCCGATGCTTTGTCTCGTCTTTACGATCCCGAACCACTTGCGGTGAAGCCCAAGACCATCCTTCCACTTAACCGGGTGATGGGCCTTTTCCTGGCAAGTGGGTCAGGCGTTAAAGAGGCAAATGTCATGAATCCAGCGCTAGAGTGTCCCAACAATCTGCTGTTTGTTCCTGAGGCTCTTCACTCCAAGGTCATCCACTGGGCTCACTCATCTGTGCTGTGCCATCCGGGAGTAGCAAGAACAATGTTCAGGATTCAACAACGTTTCTGGTGGCCATCCATGAAGAAAGTGTGGCCAGTATGTAGCGGCTTGTCCGTGTGTGCGTGTAATAAGACCTCATCTCAAGTTAAGATGGGCTTGCTCCAGCCGCTGCCGATTCCCCATCGTCCTTGAGCTAAAGAATCGATGGATTTTGTGACAGGATTTCCCTCATCCAGAGGCAAGACTACAGTTCTAACAGTGGTTGATCGATTTTCAAAGATGGCTCACTTCATCCCATTGACCAAGCTTCCCTCTGCCAAAGTCACCGCAGAGGTCATGATGAATCACGTGTTCAGGATCCATGGATTCCCTAATGACATTGTTTTCCGACAGGGGTCCACAATTCATTTCCGCCTGGAAAGAGTTTTGTCGACTCATAGGTGCCACCGTCAGCCTGTCATCAGGATATCACCCTCAGTCAAATGGACAGTCGGAACGTCTGAACCAAGAACTAGAGACTACGCTACGTTGTCTCGTCTCCCGGAACCAGACCACCTGGGTAACCACCTCACATGGGTGAGGTTGCCCACAATACCCTTCCCACAGCGGCCACAGGTCTCTCCATTCCATTGTGTCAATGGTTTCCAGCCTCCACTTTTCCTAACAGGAAGAGGTGATGGTTCCATCGGCACATGCCATGATCAGCGTTGTCGCAGAGTTTGGGCTGGTGCTGCCAGTCTCTTCTCCAGTTCAGCTCGGATGAAGGCTGTTGCGGACGTTCATCGCAGGTCGCTCCCCTCCTACAGTCAGGCCAAAAGGTTTGGCTCTCTACCAAAGACTTACCACTCCATGCGCCTCAAAGAAACTGGCTCCGAGATTTGTGGGTCGTTTCCGGTGTCCAGAGTCATCAACCCGGCGTCGATGCTTGCAACTCCCCAGGACCTTGAGAGTGCACCCAACGTTTCACGTTAGTAAGATCAACCCGGTGTGTGAAACACACTTGTTCCGCCTCAAGCCCCTCCACCGCCCCAGTTCTTTGAAGGGGTGGCGTTTACAAAGGTCCGTAAGCTACTGGTTGTCCGTAATAGGCGGAGGGGCAAGGAAATCCTGGTAGACTGGAAGGGTTACGGTCCTGAGGCTAGAAGCTGGATAGCTACTTCATTTATCGTAGACAAGACTCTTATCCACGACTTTTACAATCAGCCTGGGCCATCAGGAGTTGGCCCTAGAGGGGGGGGTACTGTTGTGCACCGACAGATATGCTAGAGAGGTTCATGTCATTTATGTTCGCTTTCTCTCATTCCAGGCTTCCTGATTGTTTTCACCTGTCATCACACCTGTCTCCTATGCTCATCAGTGTCAGCCCCGCCCCTGATTGGTCCCACCTGTGTCTTGTTACCATGTGCTTAAATTCCCCTGTCTCCCAGTGTTCCTTGTCAGTTCGTCTGGTCTTTTGCCATGATCAGGTCGGGTTATGTTATGCTCTTGAAAAGTTTTTGATCCCTCACTACGTGAGCGCTTTCATTTTGTTCACTGCCGAACCGAAAAATAAAGTACTTACAAATACTTTATCTCTGTCTCCCGGGTCGTGCAATTGGGTCCTACTTCCTAAGTGTCTGAGGTCGTAACAGTTAGTCGGTCGGGCTTCAAAGAGTTCTCCATCCCCGTTCTACCATCGCTGTATTTCTCCCAGTATAAAACACACACACGCAGAAATCAGTATAGATTACAGAGGCTTTCACGGACTCCACTTCAAAGTGAGTGTGAAGGGGGGGGGGGGCATTACTATAATAATGAAAACACACTCTTAAGCTGGTATTCCTTTACAAGTGCGACAGCAGAAAGTGTATTCAGGCTGATTGAGCTCCTCACGCTGTCGGGCTGTAAACAGCCTCGTTCTGGCGAGAGGATAACTCGCCTGGAGGCTGGAAGATGGCGCCGGACCCCCGCTGAGGGGAAAAGCCAAGTTCAAGGGCGGTTGATTCAAGTTACTTCAATTAAAATGAAGTCCTTATTTTCAAAAGATAATTGGACTTTAATTTTAGTTTACAGCTCGCCAGTTTGATCCCCCCCCCCTTCTCCTCACCCCCTATCGTTTTACACGACATAACAGGTGCAATTATATTCAATTATAATCCACTTGTCGTTGTTGTTTTTTTATTTCTAAAAGCACAAATGTTAGCTTTAAAATCAAAAAATATATATGCCGCAAGCAAAAGAGACAGAGGATGAGGCAAAGATTTTAAGATGTTTTCTGAGGGATTATTTCCTGGTGTAAGAATTCCTTTTTTTTCACCCCTTGTTGTTGTTTTTGTTGTTGTATTCCCCCGTGGGCATCAAATGATTGACAGTAAGCAGAGTGGAACGAAATGTGTGCACTGTTAGAGGAAAAAGCACTCAACTCAAAGACAATGAAGAGACAATGAAACCCCAAACGTGACGAAAACCAAATAAAAGACTTCTTGATCGCCGTCCTGACGGATTATCAAACTGTCGCACTTTTATTGTTTATTGTCAGTTGAAATGAACTCACGCTGAATAAGTGACAGCGCGATGAAAAGAGCAAATGTGGTTATGCTCGAGTGATTGACACATCTCTGTATGAGACACCCCGACCAATCAGAGCGACTCTGATCCACGGAAGTGCATGAGCTTTTATTTTGGTAACCAGAAGGAGAAATACACCAAAATGTGCTGAAATGTGACTTGTGCAGAAGAAAAAGACGGACGAGTTGAAGACGCGTTGAAGAAGTGTCGAAGACGTGTTAAAGAAGTGTTGAAGACGCGTTGTAGACGAGTTGAAGACGAGTTGAAGACGCATTGTGGACGAGTTGAAGACGCATTGTGGACGAGTTGAAGACGCGTTGTGGACGAGTTGAAGACGAGTTGAAGACGAGTTGTAGACGAGTTGAAGAGTGTTGAAGAAGTTGAAGACGAGTTAAAGACGTGTTAAAGACGAGTTGAAGAAGTGTTGAAGACGAGTTGAAGACGAGTTGAAGACGTGTTAAAGACGAGTTGAAGACGAGTTGAAGACGAGTTAAAGAAGTGTTGAAGACGAGTTGAAGACGAGTTGAAGACGAGTTGAAGACGAGTTAAAGAAGTGTTGAAGACGAGTTGAAGACGAGTTGAAGACGAGTTGAAGACGAGTTAAAGAAGTGTTGAAGACGAGTTGAAGACGAGTTAAAGAAGTGTTGAAGACGAGTTGAAGACGTGTTAAAGACGAGTTGAAGACGAGTTGAAGACGAGTTGAAGACGAGTTGAAGACGTGTTGAAGACGTGTTGAAGACGAGTTGAAGACGAGTTAAAGAAGTGTTGAAGACGAGTTGAAGACGAGTTGAAGACGTGTTAAAGACGAGTTGAAGACGAGTTGAAGACGAGTTGAAGACGTGCTAAAGAAGTGTTGAAGACGAGTTGAAGACGAGTTGAAGACGAGTTGAGGACGAGTTGAAGACGTGTTAAAGACGAGTTGAAGACGAGTTGAAGACGTGTTAAAGACGAGTTGAAGACGAGTTGAAGACGAGTTGAAGAAGTGTTGAAGACGAGTTAAAGAAGTGTTGAAGACGAGTTGAAGACGTGTTAAAGACGAGTTGAAGACGAGTTGAAGACGAGTTGAAGAAGAGTTGTAGACGAGTTGAAGACGTGTTAAAGACGAGTTAAAGAAGTGTTGAAGACGAGTTGTAGACGAGTTGAAGACGAGTTGAAGACGAGTTAAAGAAGTGTTGAAGACGAGTTGAAGACGTGTTAAAGACGAGTTGAAGACGAGTTGAAGACGAGTTGAAGAAGTGTTGAAGACGAGTTGAAGACGAGTTGAAGACGTGTTGAAGACGAGTTGAAGACGAGTTGAAGACGTGTTGAAGACGAGTTGAAGACGAGTTGAAGACGAGTTGAAGAAGAATTGAAGACGAGTCGAAGAAGAATTGAAGACGAGTTGAAGACGAGTCAAACTAATTTTCACCGTGGGCCACAAGGCATCATGGCCGCCTCTTAAAGGGCCGGTGTAACTGAAGCAGTGTATAAACTACACCCGAACATATTGTGAAATAACTCTCATTGCATTTGATTATTGTTTATTCCAAAATAGAAATATTGAACACAAGAAAATTTCAAAATAAAAGCACAGGATATATAGGTGATGACATGTCTTTCAAGCCGTCAGGGGCCGCATAAAATGACATGGTGGGCCTTGTGTTTGACAAGTGTGCCTGAGAGCAAAATCATAAAGACCAAAACAAGTCTGACGTTTTCTTGTAAACAATAAAGCACATTTGGTTGTTGTCCTTGTTAAATATTTCCCGGCCAATCAGACGGAGCTTCCACTTGATGGAAGAGGGGACGGTGGTCGGTCTAAGAGGCTGGGAGAGAGGCCAGGGGGAATGGCAGCATTGCGGGGCACCAGCTGGCCACACACACACACACACACACACTCTCACACACATACACACACACACACACTCTCACACACACACACACACACACTGTGATTTCACCTGGACACTTAGCACAGACGTTTCATTAGCCAAGGCTGGCACACTGTGCCGGCCCTCTCATTGGGAAGCTGCTACTCCGCCAGTGGAGGGAAGTCACGTTCTATTTGGTTTAAATCAAACCAGTAATAATAATAAAAACGAGTTGTGGTAATTTTATTTTATTTTTGGGGGTGTGTGGGTATTTTTATGCCCCAAAAAGAGAGAAAAAAAACTAACGAGTGATCGTGCTGTATAAAATGTGCTTTTCCCCTAGTATAATATCACACCGCATGTTTATTGTGAAATTCAGGATCAAAATACTCCCTGCAAAGATATAAAAAAATTAAGAAGATGCAGATGAACTTGAACCTAAATGTTTCTGGTCCAAGCCCACACTGATCCCCCCCGGAGGACCGGCGCCGTGCAGTCCGACCCGGTTCTGCCAGGTTGATCAAACCGCCATCTGGCCAGCGTCTCTCCCCAGCGAGGCGCTTCTGACCGTGTTGGAGGGTGCCACACGCTCTATTTCACCGCGTTCCTCTATGCCACAGGGGTCAAACACAAGGCCCGCGGCCCGAATGCGGCCCGCCGCTTCATTCTCTGTGGCCCCCCGACGGCTTAAAAAGACACACGATCACCTATTCTTGAAGAAATTTGAAAAAAAAGACAATCCTGTGCTTTTATTTTGAAAGGCTTCAATTTAAATTGATTTATGTACAATATTTCTACACTCAAATAAACAACAATCAAATGCAAAGAGAGTTGTATAACTATATGTTCGGGAGTAGTTTATACAGCGTTTCAGTTACACCGGCCCTTTAAGAGGGCGGCCATGTTGCTGATGTGGCTCACGGTGAAGATGAGTTCGACAGACCCGCTTTATGCCGTTGTGTGGCTGTGTTGTCGGATTGTTAGTGTCACTCTTTACTCGGATGCACATTATCTTCCATCTGAACAGACGTTTCACACGGCTACACGTATGATTATGAATATATTCAGCGGGGAAGTCCATATATGGACGCTTATCTTATGAAAAGCATGTGTACTTTAGGTCAATCTTCACTTTAATCGCTTGAAACTATCATCCACACTTTTTTTTGGGCCTTTAATACAACACTTTGATAATAGATATGAGATATGGAGTACAGAGAGAGAGAGGGGGGGGGGGGCCTCAGGCCCAGAACACGAGTCACACTCAACGTTTGTGTGTTCAACAGGCTTACACAAGATGTTAAAGAGGCTTCTCTAATGGGGTCGTGGCCGTGTCTCTAATTTATCGGTCGGAACCAGTTTTCATGAATATATACACATATACTGTATATATATATATATATATAAATATATATCTATTTATATATATCTATTTATATATAGAAATATATATATTTATTTATATATATGTATGTATGTATTTATATATATATATTTATATATATATATGTAGTTATATAAATATAAATATATATATACATATATATGTGTATATATGAGGAGGCAAGCTCGTCTTCAAGGTCCCTCTGTCTGCTTCCTCCCACTCAGAAGTCGGCCAGGTGTGAAGGCTGAGTGCGACTAAAGTTACTAGTAAATAAATAAGTAAATAAATAAGTAAATAAGTATGTATATAAGTTAGTAAGTATCTAAATAAGTATGTAAATACGTATGTAAATAATTAAGTATGTACGTATGTAAATAAGTAAATAAGTTAGGAAATAAGTAAGTATGTAAATAAGTAATTAAGTAAATAAGTATGTAAATAAATAAATACTTATGTAAATAAGTAAATAAGTATGTCAATAAGTAAGTATTTAAGTAGGTAAGTAAGTATGAAAATAACTAAGTGACAAAACAACAACAACAACAACAGCTATAAGAGGCCACAGGATTACAGTGTGTGTCTGGCTGTCTGTTTGAAGGTTGTGTGTAGGCATTTGATGTATATTTCTGTGTGTGTGTGTGTGTGTGTGTTTCTCTCACTGTTCTATGAGTGTGGAGACGGTTGCCGGCGGCGTCGTACAGTTCGAGCCTCGGCGGCGTCGGTTAGCTGCAGCGACGCTTTGATCCAGACGTCTCACTGAAGAGCAGCTCCACCGTGTCCACCGCCGCCTCGCCACACGTTAATATCAATAATATGAATTAACCCCCGAAAACTCATCCGCCTGAAGTGGAGAGGATAAAAACTTGGAGATGAAAACGGGAGGGAAGTCGTCGTTTTGGCGACGAGAGACGAGGTGGTACGACTCGTGAAGAACCCAAGAGAAATGAATCCAACTAACTTTGTTTTTTACATGTCTTTATTTGTAATGGCCGTGTTCTGTATGTCCTCACTTCCGCATCACGGTTCTGCCTTTGTTGTGCAGAACGCAGTCGAGCTGCGGCCGGTTGCATCTGAATCGGCGGAGGCCGCGGACGACATTTAAACTCCACGGGCTGGAGCTGCTGTCGCCGTGACGACGGAGACGCCAAGGGAGAACTTCCTTTGGTTTCATGTGTTCTGTCCGTGAGCTCATCGGGACTCGAACCGGATCACGCGTGTTCCGGGTTTCACCGCGTGAAGAGGAAAAAACACATTTACATGAGCGCGTGTTGTGTGTTGCATTATAGCATGTTGAGTGTTGCGTGTTGTTTGTTGCATGTTGCATGTTGTGTGTTGCGTGTTGCATGTTGTGTGTTGCATTATAGCATGTTGCGTGTTGCGTGTTGTTTGTTGCATGTTGCATGTTGTGTGTTGCGTGTTGCATGTTGTGTGTTGCATATAGCATGTTGAGTGTTGTGTGTTGTTTGTTGCATGTTGTGTGTTGCGTGTTGCATGTTGTGTGTTGCGTGTTGTGTGTTGCGTGTTTCATGTTGTGTGTTGCATATAGCATGTTGAGTGTTGCGTGTTGTTTGTTGCATGTTGTGTGTTGCGTGTTGCATGTTGTTTGTTGCATGTTGCATGTTGTGTGTTGCGTGTTGTGCGTTGCATGTTGTGTGTTGCATATAGCATGTTGAGTGTTGCGTGTTGTTTGTTGCATGTTGCATGTTGTGTGTAGTGTGTTGCACGTTGCATGTATCATGTTGTGTGTAGTTTGTTGCATGTAGCGTGTTGCATGTTGTGTGTTGCATGTAGTGTGTTGCATGTTGTGTGTTGCATGTTGTTTGTTGCATGTTGTGTGTTGCGTGTTGTTTGTTGCATGTTGTGTGTAGTGTGTTGCACGTTGCATGTATCATGTTGTGTATTGCATGTTGTGTTTTGCATGTTGCATGTATCATGTTGCATGTTGCACGTTGCATGTATCATGTTGTGTGTTTCATGTAGTGTGTTGCATGTTGTGGGTTGCATGTTGTGTGTTGCATGTTGTGTGTAGTTTGTTGCATGTAGCGTGTTGTGTGTTGCATGTTGTGGGTTGCATGTTGTGTGTTGCATGTTGTGTGTAGTTTGTTGCATGTAGCGTGTTGTGTGTTGCATGTTGTGTGTAGTGTGTTGCATGTAGTGTGTTGCATGTTGTGTGTTGCGTGTTGTTTGTTGCATGTTGTGTGTAGTGTGTTGCATGTTGCACGTTCCATATATCATGTTGTGTGTTGCATGTTGCCTGTTCCGTGTTGCATCATGCGTGTGGCATGTTGTGCGTTGCATGTTTCCACGCAGCCTGAATAGCAGAAGTGAAACCTGCTCCTGCATCGTTCGCTGCGTTATGAAACCAGGTGTCATTCATATTATTATTTATTATTTTGGAGAGCTCATTGAACTCTGGATCTCGCGGCTTTGGCTCCAGATGAGGAGATGAATATCAAACCTCGGCTCTTCACCACTGAAAGCACCCGGCTCCCATTACCAGTCTCGAGGAGACGACACACACACACACACACGACACATGTGTGTGTGTGTGAGGGTGGCATAATTAATAATTCCAGCGTGCTAATGATTCATTTGCAAAACAACAAAAGTGCCTCATAAAAGTAGAGAGAACTTTTTATATTTTTTTCATACGAGCTCAAAGGGACGAAAAAGATTACAAGCCAATATATTCTCAAGATCACTTCAGGCCTTGTGTGTGTGTGTCTGTGTGTGTGTGTGTGTGTGTGTGTGTGTGCGTGTGCGCGGTCGCTTGTGTGTTGAAAAGCATATCCAAGCCGAGCCCTTTTTCATTAAAGGCCGTTTTAATTTTTGCAAACCCTCCGTGCCTCGGTATTTTCTCGGTTATGACTTATTGATCACGGACTACACGCCGACCTTTCCTCCCGTTCGGCGCCGTTCGCGCTCGAGTCGCCTCTCAGCCAATCGACTGGCTGTTTGCTCTCGTAATGCGGCGTTGAAACAGACCGATCCATAATTATTACACGTTATTTCCGCGGACGCTTTTCCAGAATTCCGTTCCTGCCTCGAGGCGCCGCCAAGAGGCGCGGCCGGGTACTGCAGCCACCTCGCCCATCTTTACCGTAACGACAACCGACAACCGCTCTCGTCAGACGGCGGCCGGCCTTCTGGCTCCAAGGGATGTAATAATGTAAAGCAAAAGGGTGTTTGGTTTGTCCCTTCTGGGCTGCCGTAGAAACATCTGATTAAAACATGATGATTTTTAGTTGATACAGGAATAATAATAAAAAACATATTTATGGGTATTAATAGATCCTACTGGACCTGTAAAGTGTGTTCCACAGAGATGAGAAGATTAGAGTCATGTTGTTTTTTTTAGGGGGGGGGGGGGTAGATCCCTATGATTGAATGGATTGTAGTTAGTCTGCCTGTCAGGGATGAAAAAAACGTGGAATCTATATTTCATGTTGCAAGGCATGGTGGGGAAATAAATGCAGATTCCTCTGCCTGGTAGGAACCTCCGTGCTGTGGTGGTCGTAGTTTCAGTGGGCTCCAAAAGTCAGCGACACCTACTGGTCGTATTGCGTAATGAGCAGCGGTGAAGAACCGTCAACATTCATATACAGACGTAAACGTTTTTTTATAGTTCTTAATTTATTATTTAGATGTTGTCGAAATATTCTTTGTGGTTGTTGTTGTTAGCTGTTTGTCACTTTATTACTTTTTACTAATATTATTACGACAATCCCTTTATGTTGGACAAGAGAGAAACACAGTTTGAAATCTTCTATATGTTTCCACATATATAAGATTGACTTTAACGGGATGAAACTTATTAAAAACAACTAAATATAAAATGGAATTTGAACCTCCTTGCTTCTCTTTCCCGTTACATCATCCGATCGAACTCTTACTAGTTTTATTTACATAATTAAATTAGCACAATTAATTAACTACCGTTAACATGTTGACCCGACGGCCCCTTTAAGCTTCAAACATCCAAATATTATGCTCAACCCCCTCCTCGCCTCGACCAATTAGAAGGCAGCGGCGGTCGCCGCGGCAGCTGCAGGTGCGGTGAGCACAGCTCGGAGGTTAATTGCAGCTACCCTTTTGTTTTCCCGCTTGTTGTCATTCATTCCCTCTCAGCACTGATGCAATGCGTGAGCAGAATAACATAATGACATCATATAACTATAACGGGCACTCGGTAGAGCGCATACCTTCGCATATCACAAGATTGGGCATTGAATTATGAACATTTTGGCATTAGTTGCATGCCAATTGGATATAAATTGACCGTGCTATGGTAAAAAGAAGATTTTGACCTTTTTATGACCTTGACCTTGACCTTTGACCCGATAGATCCCAAAATCTAATCAAATGATTCCCGGATAATAACCAATCATCCCACCAAATGTCATGCGATTCGGTTTAATACTTTTTGACTTATGCGAATAACACGCACGCACGCATACAAATACATGGCGATCAAAACATTACCTTCCGCATTTTCAATGCGACGGTAATAACAATATAATAGTAGTTATTATAATTCATTACCCGCGGATTTAAAAACGATCATACGGGGCATGACTTTAAAGTTTAAAGGGTTTTTAAAGAGTCCGATTCAGGTTTTTTTTTTTATATTTATTTTTATTACTATTATTATAATTTTTTTGTCCATAGCTTATGTTTTTTGTTCTATTATAAAAACGTTGTTGTGCGTTTTGTGCTTTTTTCTGTATGTGCAGAATTTAGTTAAATGTGCAAATGCTGAACTTTGATTTCAGGTTTTATTTAATGCTTAAATTAAGTCAATAAAACCCGAGCTGCTCATATTGGAACGGCAGGTGTGTACATTAGAAAAACAAACAAAACAACAACAATCAATATGATGCAAGAATTTATACATTTAAAATGGTATAAAATGAATTAAAAGTGCACAAACGGACAAGAGTGATGAAGACGAGGTTCTGTGAGTGTGTGTGTTAAAAAAAGTGGCATGTGAAATTAAATACTACAATGTTCCAATGAATGAAAGCGAGACCAGTTCTCAACACTGACTCCGCCCCTTTCTCTACAAAGCCCCTCCCCCTTCCCCAGGTGGTGCATGGTGGCCCCTCCCTTCGGTGTAAGAGGGGTCAAAAGACGAGAAAAAGCCCCGTCCATTGACCCCCTACACGGGCGTGAGTGCCGGCAGCTCCTCCAATCATTTTAGTTTGGGACAAATTTTATTTAGAATAAAAGTTTTGTATTCATTCGAAGCCTGGAGGCGTCGTCAGAGGAGAAAAAAAGGATTTAATTGCATGTAATTTGATCCAAAGCGACTCACAAACATGTTATATTCATACACACAGCTACAGGGATCTTTTCAGGGTTAAGTGTCTTGCTCAAGGACACATCTTCTAGGGTGGGGATTGAACCAACAGCCCGTTGATTGGTAGACGGACCTGCTGACCTCCTCAGGTGGGAAAAAACATTGTGTGTTACATAACTCACTTAGGACAATACACTTTAATGAGCTTCTGATGAAAAGTTAATTGTGTGGAAGCTTGTTTCTCTGTGGTAAGGAGGGACCCCCCCGCGCCCGCCCCCCCCCCCCCCAAAACAAAACAAAAAAACAAGGAATAAAACATGATTATTCCGGAACAACATTTGTTTACCTCCAATTGACGCTTCGAGCAGGAAGCTGTAAATTATTGTCGGCAAATGAGCCATGAAATATTATATTTCATACCGAGAGATCGGTGAATAAGCCGTCCTTTTAGAAAATGTGTGTTTTCTGTATATTTTAACTCCCGGATAAAAACTCTGCTGGGAAAATAAGATTCCACCTGGCGTGTAAACAGCGTGATAATTAGTGGCCATTATCATTTCATCGCCATGCGAGATGCAAATTGAGGAGGCCCTTCGGGGGTCTCGGGAAACACATTCGCATTCAAATAGTGATTTTCAATTATAAAAAAAATTTAAAAAGATTGTGCGTCCAGAATGAGGCGTGTTGTGCACCCACCTGTCAACGCCACCTTTCAGCCGCGGAACAGGAGGGCATATTAAAAAGGTTATATTATTTGAAATTCAGGGCACTTTTTTTTTATGAAATGAGATTCCATTTATTCTCACACTGCCGGAGAGAGAGAAATAAAAAAAAGTGAGAGAAGGAAAAATAAATTGTTCATTATCATCTATGATTTTTTTCGATGAAAAGAAAAAAATAATCAATTTTTGAGGGACGTATTACGCCGTGTGAATAAATATTAGCGTGACTAAGGAAACAAGAAGGGCAGCGTAGTTCAGCGGTTGTTCAATGCTAAGTGGTTAGCCTCAATGTTAAGTGGTTAGCCACAATGCTAAGTGGTTAGCCTCAATGCTAAGTGGTTATCCCTGTCATCTAAACGTATTGACCCGATGGCGCATTACCAACAGACTGCTAGAGAGAGAGAGAGCGAGAGAGAGAAATAAAAAAAGTGAGAGAAGGAAAAATAAATTGTTCATATCATCTTTATTTTTTCGATGAAAAGAAAAAAAGAATACATTTTTGAGGGACGTATTACGCCGTGTGAATAAATATTCCCGCGCTCCACCGTGACTCAGGAAACGAGAAGGACAGCGTAGTTCAGCGGCGGTTCAATGCTTAATGGTTAGCCTCAATGCTAAGTGGTTAGCCTCAATGCTTAATGGTTAGCCTCAATGCTAAGTGGTTATCCGTGTCATCGTTAAACTTACGGCCCCGATGGCGCTTTACCAACAGGCTGCCGAGGGACTGAAGATGAAAAGCCTTCCCAGGGACTCATCACCAAGCCCATTAATGATAATCCTTATTTCCCCTTTTGTTCATTATGATCCCCCTCTCCTCCGTTAACGAGGGCTGTAATAATATCATAATATTTCCTTAAAGAGTTCTTAAAATAACCTATAAAGATGTCTCGAAGAACCCTCACAACATGGTTCTTTCAGGCACCATTTCTGGTTCCACAAAGATCCTTTCAAACCAGGGTTCTTTAAGGAACCATGATCTGAAAGAGTTCTTAAAAGAACCTATAAAGGTATCTCAAAGAACATTAAAACATGGTTCTTTAAGACACCATTGCTGGTTCCACAAAGATCCTTTCAAACCAGGGTTCTTTAAAGAACCATTTCCTTAAATAGTTCTTCAAATAACCGATAAACGTGTCTCAAAGAACCTTAAAAAAACGGTTCTTTAAGGCACCATTGCTGGTTCCACAAAGATCCTTTCAAACCAGGGTTCTTTAAGGAACCATTTCCTTAAATAGTTCTTCAAAGAACCAATAATGGTGCCTCAGTAAAGGTTCTTCAGTGGGTGATGGTTCTTCGTAGAACCACAAAGGTTTTTAAAGAACCATTTAAGAACCATTACTTTTCTGGACCTGATTTTATTTTCATAAATCAATGAATGTAGATAGTGAATAGATCTTTAAAGAGTTATACATTGATTTTTTGTTGTTTTATTTTCATTCTGTCTCTTTTTTTTTTTTTCCTATGTTTTTACACTTAATAATTAGCATAATAAAAAAAATCAGCACATTCAATGTCAGTTTATTCCTACTTTCAATGAAAAAAATTAAATAAATAAGTTGTGTGTTTGTTTGACGTCTCATGATAGTCGGACTTGGGAGTAACTATTACAATTATCGTTCATTTATTCTTAAGTTAAAGTTATTTTCATTCCTTCTGGTTTGAAGGTTTCTTCACCTTTTTTCCCCATGAAGATTTTGTTACACTTTTTTGGGGGTAATTCTTTCTTCCTGATCCGATGTGAGGTCAAAGGTCAGGGATGTCGTGTGTGGCAAATTCGGAATTTGTGAGATTGGGCTGTACAAAATAAACTGAATCCGTTGACGCCATGTGACTTTGCCAGTCGTCCATTTGTTCTCCGGCTCGATGCCGAGAGAGGAGGCGAACGGCGGGGAAGCCAATCTCTTCTCGCCGCATCGGTGCCTTCCAGTTGACCACGAAACACAATCTGGGCGCCTGTCAATGGCGGAGGCCCGACGAGGACCTGTCTTTGCCTCGGTGTGAATCCCCCCCTCCCTCTTTTTTTTCTCTCCCTCCCGGAGTGAACATGGGGCTTTTATCTCAGGGTGAACCTCCACGGCAACAAAAAAAGAAGAAGCAATTTATCAAATCGTCTCATCTGCATTCAAGCCTCTGCATCACCTGTGTGTGTGTGTGTGTGTGTGTGTGTGTGTGTGTGTGTGTGTGTGTGTGTGTGTGTGACCCCCCCAAAAGACGCCGCGGTCCACACCGCCGGGCCGAGCCGGAGCCGGCACGACCTTCACGATGACCTTTGCAATAAGTAACACATGCTGGTGAAGTCATGCAGGGATGGAGATGGAGAAGGGACTCGAGGCAGAATGACCGACTCCAAAAGTCCAGCAACCGTTTGAAGAACATGGAGGAACCTCTGGTTGATTAGAGGTACAAAAAAAAGAACATAAAAGTGTCCGGGTTCTTGTAAAAGTGCATCAAATATATATTAATCATCTTAAGGCCTTTACACACCGGGGGAGGGGCATCATGAATACAGAACACACTAACACAATACTCTATGTGTCTCGGGCTTTTATTGTGAAAGGCAAAGGAAGTATATGGAAGCAGGAGCTTCCGTTGAGGTTGAAAAGAGAAATGTGGAGTGAGCATGTTGTACACAATCCTCCTTGGGGGGGGGGGGGGCATTCAACAAGTAGCCTGGATGAAAATGGTGGTAAGAATGATATAAATACACACGTTATGGTTCAATATGGAGGAGGATGATGATTTATCTCCACGTTTTTCGGTCCTTGTCTGTTTGTTATGCTGTTATGTCATTTCTATCTATTTGTTGTTGTTTTTTTATTGTCTGATAATGTGTAACTTGTAAAAAACTTAAAATAAGAATGATTGAAAGAACGAAAAAACGAAACGTGAATCGGCATCTCGGTTGATATTGACCCTCCAAAATAAGATCTTCTTAGTTGTTCCAGTCGTTGCCAGCCTTCTCCTCCCCCGAAGCATCTTTCTCTTTGCCAATTCAGGTAATGGCATCAAGGAAAACGTATTCCAATAAAAAAATGTCTAAAAAGCTAAAGCGGTTTATTCCTGCAGGTGGTTCTGTTCTTTTTAGGTGGCCTCCAAAAAGGGGCGGGGCTTGCAAGCCTTTCCTACCCACAAGAAAGACGTCAGCTGTTGTCCCTTTGTTGCGTCGTCATGTAACACCTCACGGAACATGGGATCCGAGCAGAAAACAAGCGATCCCAAACAAAAGAAAACCCAGAAAAGGTGTCTAAATCACTTCTGCCTAAAACAACAAGTCTATTATGTAACTAGAAAGCGACCGTCACGAAGAAACAAACAAACAAAAACCTCCAGAGGAAAACATGACATCCATCACAGCCAAAAGCTGGGGAAGAAAAGACTCAAAAAGAATCCCCAAAAGAGGAACTTTTATAAAAAAAGGAGGAGAAAACATGGCCCCCGTTCGGGCCCCTGGAGGAGTCGGCTGTGTTGTTGTGAGGAGGAGCAGGACTCCCATGGAACTGTGACTCAAGTGGTGTTTGGGAATCAGCGTCGCAGCGGGGCCCGAACGAAGCCGTTGTGACTGGAGGACGAAAACACAATCAGCAGAACATCCCATAATGAGGAGAGAGACACCGCCGTCTGCACGAATGCACTTAAAATGTTGACGCCCGTCACCTCCAACGCTGCGGTGTGTGTGTGTGTGTGTGTGTGTGTGTGTGAGAGTTATTTATGTTTGCTAAAGCTGTGTTGACAATTTCTGTTGCAGATGCAACTTTCTAAATCCTGATATATATTGTGTGTGTGTATCTATATGTAACATGGTATTCATTCATGTTTTCTTGTGTCATGGTTGCGTAACCTTTTTATAAACTTCCCTTCACACCGACATATTGTAGTCAAGGTCCTCACAGGTCTTCAATTTCAAGTATGTGTGTGTGTGTGTGTGTGTGTGTATTTATATGTAACAAGGTATTCATTCTATATTTTCTTAAGCATATAGTCCTATGAAGATATGTCATGGTTGCGTAACATTTTTAAAACTGGCCCCATGGCACATTCTAACCAAGGTCCTCACCAGTCCGCAATTTCAAGTATGTGTGTGTGTATCTATATGTAACATGGTATTCGTTCATGTTTTCTTGTCATGGTTGCGTAACCTTTTTAGCAACTTCCCTTCACACCGACATATTGTACGTCCTCACGGGCGTGCAATTTCAAGTATGTGTGTGTGTATTTATATGTAACAAGGTATTCATTCATGTTTTCTTAAGTATATAGTCCTATGAAGATATGTCATGGTTGCGTAACATTTTTAAAACTGGCCCCATGGCACTTACACATTATAATCAAGCTCCTCACGAGTCTGCAATTTTAAGTATGTGTGTGTGTGTGTATGTGTGTATTTATATGTAACATGGTATTCATTCATGTTTTCTTGTGTCATGGTTGCGTAACCTTTTTATAAACTTCCCTTCACACCGACATCTTGTAGTCAAGATCCTCACAGGTCTTCAATTTAAAGTATGTATGTGTGTGTGTGTGTATTTATATGTAACATGGTATTCATTCATGTTTTCTTCATCTTATAGTCCAATGAAGACGTGTTATGGTTGCGTAACATTTTTAAAACGGTCCCCTTCGCACCTACATATTGTAGTCAAGGTCCTCACGGGTCTTCAATTTCAAGTATGTGTGTGTGTATGTAACATGGTATTCATTCATGTTTTCTTCATCATATAGTCCTATGAAGACGTGTCATGGTTGCGTAACATTTTTATAAACCAGCTCCTTCACACCTACATATCGTCTTGAAGGAGTCCGCCATGTTGCCCAGCCATTTTGTTTTCTTCTACGGGAGCTCAGAAGGGACAAACCATAAGCAGTTGACCACTATAACCGCGATCCCTATACGAGTGTGTGTGTGTTTTATGTCAAATGAGGAATAACTTGACACAAATATATAATATACATCTGGATCAAAGACTCACATTGAGACGTCTCCTCGACACGGCGTTCAGATTTCTCGTGTAGCGAAACCTGTCGGACATAAATCCCGAAACGCCAAGTTCCATAAATGGAACGGCGCCCTGGAGGAGCGTCAGGAAACACGCGCTCGCAGCTGTTGGGAGTACACGCAAATTAAAAAGGGGCGGGGCGATATTTTTCGTGTCACGGAGACGGCGCCGGCGTCTGTGTGTGTGTTTCTTTACTTTTGCAGACAAGAGAAGTGAAGTTATGCAACAAAAAATGAATAAATATTGGAAACAGACTAAAGTATATTTGAATTTCAGAAGCAGAAACGTCGAGTGTACGGAAATCTAGTGCCTGGCAATTTTCTGCCTCATAATTAATTTGGATTCCTTCCCGTTGCATTGATTCCACGTCTTAAATACTGTAATTAAATAGTGGTTTGAGGTGCGTTGTATTTTAATTCACTTCGTTATGTTTATCAGCTGCAGGCTATAAATTACTTAATGATTCAATTTTAGATTCGAGTATAAAGCGCGACGAGCTCAATACGACGCATTGTTAGGAACAGAATTTAAAGTCATTAAAATAAACTCAAACTTAACCATTTGCAACATTAATGTGCCGCTCGTGATTCAGCGAAGTTTGACGCTGCAGTTCGGTTTGCTAAAAAATAAATACAAATGGACTTGGAGTTATAATATTGGTTGATAATTAAGTTAAAAAGGTGATAAAATATGAACGTTGAGTTCACAACGTGGTCTATTGATCCGGCTCATACATATTTATATATATTAAATATCTTCTGCCCGCGGCAACAAGAAGCCGACGCCCAAGGAGGAAGTAGACTTTTAGTAAAGAACTGTGAAGCTGTTGGAGTTGGACAGCAACACACCACCTGGACGGCACTCACTGGAAGAAACAGTGGTAGACTTTTACTTTAACTCTATAAAGCGTTTATTCAAAATCAGGATACAAACAGACAGTCATGCGCATGGACCCCAATCCAGAGCTGTCACCAATGACCCCAGCGCTGGAGAAAGGATGCTGAGCAGAGCGCGCGCAGCCATTGAAATAATCAACAGGGACAGTTCTGATTGGTCAGGAGGAAAAGAGGGTGTTTTCAAGTTTTCAAGTTTTTTATTGTCACATCCCCTTTTATACAAGTATAATCGGTTCGTGAAATTCTTATGTGCAAAACACCCGACAGCAGTAGCAGACTAAAAAAAGAATAAGAATGAGAATAAACTATACAATATCCACACACAAAAAAGAAGAAAGTATTAACAATATATATATAAAACAGTGTAATAGAATATACATCATGACAATATATATATATAAAACAATGTAATAAAATATACACTTTTTTGAGACTATATATATATATATATATGTATATACATACAATGTATATATACAATATATATATATATAAACAATGTAATAAAATATACACCATGGCCATAGATATTCACAGAATATGTTCTGGTGTGTAGTGTTAATGAGGGTCTCAGTCCTTGTTCAGCAGCCTGATGGCCTGACTGAAGAAGCTGTCCCTCAGTCTGTTTGTGCGGCACTTGATACTGCGGTATCGCCTGCCTGACGGTAGAAGGGTGAACAGTTTGTGGCCGGGGTGGTTATTGTCTTTCATCATCCGTTTGGCCCTGGCCACGCACCGCTTGGTGTATATGTCCAGGATGGAGGGAAGCTCACCTCCAACGATGTACTGTGCCGACCGCACCACCCTCTGTAGTGCCCTACGCTCCAGGGCGGTGCAGTTCCCGTACCAAACGGTGATGCAACCTGTCAGAACACTCTCGATGGTACTGGTGTAGAATGTTCTGAGGATGCGGGGGGCCATGTTGAATTTCCTCAGTCGCCTAAGGAAATACAGGCGTTGTTGGGCCCTTTTCACCACGTGAGTGGTGTGCGTGGTCCATGTGAGGTCCTCGGAGATGTGCACGCCGAGGAACTTGAAGCTGCTGACCCTCTCTACTGCAACTCCGTCTATGGAGATGGGGGTGTCTTCTCATTGGTTCTTGTTCCTCTGCTTCCGCCGTTGTCGCTCCTTCATTGGTACTTGTGGTCTGCCAATGAGTGCACATGTTTGTGAAAGAAAGTGTGAGAAAGGAAGAGAGTTGATTTAATGGGTTCCTCTCTTTAAAGAAGACTCCCTTCGGGGCCTTATCTGTGCAGGGATGGGGCCTGGATCTTCTCAGAAGGTCGTCCAAACAAAGGGCCTCTTCACATGTGAGAGTAGATGAGCGTGTGTGAGGGGTCAGTGAGGGGCCATAAGTGACTAAAGGAGAATAATGGCCACATCTGGACCCTTCCTTATCTATCCGCCCGGTGAGGTAAGGACTAGAATTGCTCTTTCTAACCAATGAATATAATGAGCTCCTTTGTCTGTGACCACTTCTAGGATATGCGTGATGCAGGAAAGGGGGGGGGGGGGGTGTGCATAAAACTTCCTTAGAGAGTGTCAGCGTTATCTTCTTTAGATCAGTCAGGCGCCAGGGAAATATTTTAACCCTCATCCAGTCTACTCCATCTTTACACATAAGCTTTATGCACATAACATTAGGGGTAAGCCAAGCAAAAGTATATATTCTTTACAAAGCCCCACCCACACCCACCTCACCTGATCTTGCCGCGCCCCCCCCCCCCCCCCTCAACTGGTTCTGCCACCCCCACTTCACCTGGTCCTTACAACCCTCTTCACCTGGTCCTTACAACCCTCTTCACCTGGTCCTTCTCCTCCTCACTTGGTCCTTCTCCTCTTCACCTGGTCCTTCTCCTCCTCACTTGGTCCTTCTCCTCTTCACCTGGTCCTTCTCCTCCTCACTTGGTCCTTCTCCTCTTCACCTGGTCCTCCTCCTCTTCACCTGGTCCTCCTCCTCCTCACCTGGTCCTTCCCCTCTTCACCTGGTCCTCCTCCTCCTCACCTGGTCCTCCTCCTCTTCACCTGGTCCTCCTCCTCCTCACCTGGTCCTTCTCCTCTTCACCTGGTCCTCCTCCTCCTCACCTGGTCCTCCTCCTCCTCACCTGGTCCTTCTCCTCTTCACCTGGTCCTTCTCCTCTTCACCTGGTCCTCCTCCTCCTCACCTGGTCCTTCTCCTCCTCACCTGGTCCTTCTCCTCCTCACCTGGTCCTCCTCCTCCTCACCTGGTCCTTCTCCACCTCACCTGGTCCTCCTCCTCCTCACCTGGTCCTTCCCCTCTTCACCTGGTCCTTCTCCTCTTCACCTGGTCCTCCTCCACCTCACCTGGTCCTCCTCCTCCTCACCTGGTCCTTCTCCTCTTCACCTGGTCCTTCTCCTCCTCACCTGGTCCTTCTCCTCTTCACCTGGTCCTTCTCCTCTTCACCTGGTCCTCCTCCTCCTCACCTGGTCCTTCTCCTCCTCACCTGGTCCTTCCCCTCTTCACCTGGTCCTTCTCCTCCTCACCTGGTCCTCCTCCTCCTCACCTGGTCCTTCTCCTCCTCACCTGGTCCTCCTCCTCTTCACCTGGTCCTCCTCCTCCTCACCTGGTCCTTCTCCTCTTCACCTGGTCCTCCTCCTCCTCACCTGGTCCTTCCCCTCTTCACCTGGTCCTCCTCCTCCTCACCTGGTCCTTCTCCTCTTCACCTGGTCCTTCTCCTCCTCACCTGGTCCTTCTCCTCCTCACCTGGTCCTTCTCCTCCTCACCTGGTCCTTCTCCTCCTCACCTGGTCCTCCTCCTCTTCACCTGGTCCTCCTCCTCCTCACCTGGTCCTTCTCCTCTTCACCTGGTCCTCCTCCTCCTCACCTGGTCCTTCTCCTCTTCACCTGGTCCATCTCCTCCTCACCTGGTCCTTCTCCTCCTCACCTGGTCCTTCCCCTCTTCACCTGGTCCTTCTCCTCCTCACCTGGTCCTGCTCCTCCTCACCTGGTCCTGCTCCTCCTCATCTGGTCCTTCTCCACCTCACCTGGTCCTCCTCCTCCTCACCTGGTCCTTCTCCTCTTCACCTGGTCATTCTCCTCCTCACCTGGTCCTCCTCCTCTTCACCTGGTCCTCCTCCTCCTCACCTGGTCCTTCTCCTCTTCACCTGGTCCTTCTCCTCTTCACCTGGTCATTCTCCTCCTCACCTGGTCCTTCCCCTCTTCACCTGGTCCATCTCCTCCTCACCTGGTCCTTCTCCTCCTCACCTGGTCCTTCTCCTCCTCACCTGGTCCTGCTCCTCCTCACCTGGTCCTTCTCCACCTCACCTGGTCCTGCCACCCCGCATCTGACCTCGGATTCTTTCTCACCTGACCCCCCTTTCTTTTTGGATCGGTCCGCCCGAGTGACGGATTCTTTTGGGGCCGTATCCATGTTACTCCTTCAGCGCCTCCTCGTCTCCTCCTTCCTTCTCCTCTCTCCTCACCCTGCTCTACTTCTCTCGTCTCTTCTTTCACAATCTCACCTTCTCTCTCTCTCACGTTTCCCTTTCTCCTCCTCCTCCTCCCGTTCTTCACCTCACACATGCCCCCCCCCCCCCCGTAACGGGTTCATGAATCACCGGGTTGTTAGCGTGACTGCCCCCCCCGGCCCCCCCGGCACCCCGGAGCACGTCCTCACGCCGTGTTTCCGTCACGCCTCCTCGTTAATCGCCGTGACGCTTAACGAGGAACGAGTTTGGGGAGCTCACGTCGGGATGTTCTTGCAAATCCGAATATTATATATTAAGATATTTGAGTGTTTTCCGTTTTATGACATGTGTGTTTCTACCACCCCCAAAAAATACATCCAGGGGCAGAAAAACTGAATTGTTTCCGGTTTATTGTTCTTTGAAGCGGGTGAACCGATTCCTTTCTCACACACATTGATTTCTTTTCTCTCTCTGAATGTCCTGTAGCGTATTTATTTATAGCTAAACAATAACGTCCGACGGCGTGCGCCGGCTGCGTCGCCGTGGAGCAGGAAACTCATAACACGCTTATCGCCCGCAGCAACTTTCATAAATGAAGCAAAGAAATCGAAGTGACTTTTGTTTTTTAGAAGCATGCAACTGTTGTCCATGAATGCTAATGGCAGGGGGGATTTTCCTCAAGGGAGGGGGGGGGGCACGGTATGTCTTAGGCCCGTCAGCCGGTGACCTTTGTGCACCCCGCCCGTGATTTTCTGAGTTTGCGGCGGCGCGCCTTGTGTCACACTCTGCTACCGAGACAACGGTGACTCAATCACATGGGGATCAGCGGTTGGGGGGGTATTTATGGCGTATGAAGGCGACTGGAGGACATGATGGAGAACGACCACGCCCCCCCCCCCCCTCGCGTGCCGGCGTGGTCAACCCTCGCCGTTTGATGAACAGCGGGGAGAGATGCCGAGTTGACCTCTCGCCGTTTTCGTGAAAGTGTGTGTCGGTGGTGGCTGTGACTGCTTTATTAAGGAGCATTAATCTCTTCCTCACCGCCGCCCCGCCCCCCCCCAACGTTTCACAAGAGGAGGTCAAATATCAAGGATCCCGACCTCGCTGAAAAAACGACTCCATCCATCACAGTCTGACGAGACGGAGGGCGATGATGTCACCCGGAGTATGGAGGACGTAAAATGTCTTATAAAATGTATAAATAAGTAAATAAATAAATGCATGAATAGATATAGGAATAAATAAATAAATGTATGAATAAATGTATAAATAAATACCGAAATATATGAATAAACGCTTAAATAAATGTATAATTAAATACAAGAATAAATAAATAAATGCTTGAAAAAATGTATGAATGAATAAATACAGGAATAAATAAATAAATTCTTAAATATATGTATAAATAAATAAAGGAATGAATATATTTAAGTTATACCTAAACAGGACAGCATTAAATAAATATATTTTTACATTTCTTTATTTCTTCATTCATTTATGTCTCTATTTATGTGTCCACACGTATTTCTTCATTTATCTATGCGTGACATTTATGTGTCCTCATATGCAAATGAGCTGGGGTGATCTACATATCAATCACGGCTGATGTGGCGCCGCCCCCTCCCCGATGTGGTTCACCGCACTCGATTGGGAATTGAATACGGAAAGAAACGGAAAAAAACGACCAAGGTAAAATGTCTGATTTTAAAAAAAGAAATAGAAAATAAAATGTGGCCCCAGGAGTTGTCACACCTCTAAACCGTGGAGAGATATTTCTTCCAAGGCGGGGATGCGAGAGAAAAAAAGAAAGGAAACTGTCACACACCAGTATGAAGACAACAAGATGAATTCAGCCAGAGCCCCGAAAACAATGATCCCCCCCCCCCTCCACCCATCCCCCCTTCCAGACGCGTCAACACCCGGAGAAGTTGCGCTTTGTTTTTCCCCGCCGACTTTCCTTCCACGAAATCGATAATCTCATGGCCATTGGAGTGCAACTTTTATTCTTCGTCTTTTTTTTTCTCTCTCTCTCTCCTCTTCTTCCTCCTCTGTGGGATTGAGATCTCTATTGTATGAAACGGTGCTCTCTCCTGACGTCCATAGCCTCTTTCTTCTTCTTCTTTTTTTCTTTCATCTCCTCAACTCAGGAAGCTGCTTTGTTCTGTCCCCACCTGGCTTTCATTTCATCACTCGTTTATCCGGTGGCTGAAGGAGAGGATATGATAGAATTCATCCCGTTGCAGCATTTTCCACACGTATTCGGCGGTCCTTCACCCCCCCCCCCCCCCCCCCGTCTTGTCCTTGAGGCGTTTACAGGAAGTGGAGCGCTTCCGTGTGTGTGTGGATGTGTGTGTGTGCAAATTAAGACGACCCACGCTCACGGCAAAGCGGTGTGTGTGTGCCTTTAAATGCGAGGCGCGACCCACCCGGCGTGCGACACCGGCCCCGTGGCTACAAGGCAAGTGGGGTCTCGGAAAAAAAACACTATTATTTGCACGGATAGTTATCTTTATAAGGGGCCCCCGGCTTTATGGAGCTGTAAACCTTGGACTTCATCGAGCGAGGACGGTATGGAAGTCGAGATAAGGCGGGAAAACAAGGGCCGATGAGAGTTTACGTGTCACGTTGTTTATTAAAGGCTCAAAAAGACAAGGGAAGGAGGATATATACATATATTATATATATATATATAATATATATATATACATATACTGTATATATATAGTATACAGTATATATATATTATATATAGAATATATATATATATATGTATATATACATATATATATATATATACAGGACTGTCTCAGAAAATTAGAATATTGTGATAAAGTTCTTTATTTTCTGTAATGCAATTCAAAAAACAAAAATGTCATGCATTCTGGATTCATTACAAATCAACTGAAATATTGCAAGCCTTTTATTCTTTTAATATTGCTGATTATGGCTTACAGCTTAAGAAAACTCTAAAATCCTATCTCATAAAATTTGAATATTTCCTCAGACCAAGTTAATAAAAAGATTTATAACAGCTGAGTGTTTGTCAAGGCTCAGGAAACCCTTGCAGGTGTTTCGAGTTAATTAGACAATTCAAGTGATTTGTTTAATACCCTACTAGTATACTTTTTCATGATATTCTAATATTTAGAGATAGGATATTTGAGTTTTCTTAAGCTGTAAGCCATAATCAGCAATATTAAAAGAATAAAAGGCTTGCAATATTTCAGTTGATTTGTAATGAATCCAGAATGCATGACATTTTTGTTTTTTTAATTGCATTACAGAAAATAAAGAACTTTATCACAATATTCTAATTTTCTGAGACAGTCCTTTATATATATATATATATATATATATTTTCAGTTGTGGATATTTCCTTATTAAAGAACAATGTGTATGCTGTATTTAATTTGGTGATTTATAGCGCAGGTCTTTAATATTTAAAAAATGAACAATTAATTTTATAGCTAGTTTTTCAAATACTAATATATCTATGGATGTGTAGAGTTGTAATAGGTTGTTTTGTTTTGCACATAAAGGTAGTCTTATGTGTTAAATTAATACACACGGAAAGATATGATTATTATTGGGGAATATTATGAAGAATATTAAGATGAATGTTTTGTGAATTTATTGTAAAGCATGAGAGGAAGACACTGTTTTTATTATTATAACTTTGTAATGACACATGTAACACTTATCTGTATGATGCGTGGGAAAGAATGTTACGTTTATCGTTTAAGAGATGATGGATTAAATGGATGCCGGTTGAAATCCGAGACGTTACCTTTATTCTGAAGGGCAACATAATAAGTCAACTTTTGCTATTAAATAATGTTAACTTTCAATCATCGATTGAATATCCTTGAGCCCGAGACGTCCTGGAAGACGAATCATTTCAGTAACAATTGTAAAACAAATACATTTTAAAGAGATTTTACTCAAATGTGGTCAACAGTTTTATTCTGAAGGAACTTCCTGTCCAGGTGACCGGGAAGTGTGACGTTTGCCCCCGCCATCTTGAGGATTGGCCTTAAACCAACCGGCCAAGTATTGCATTGTTTAAAAATGACGAATTCCGAACTTTTGAGGCGTTTGAGGAAATACTTAATAAAAATAGGTGTTATGGGAGATCGTTCGTAGACAGGAAGTACGACACACAAAGTTATATTTAGACTGTAGACGTTACTCTCATTCCGGCCACACCCACCTCGAACTTTTGCCATTAAATATTTAAACTTTAATTCACCAAATCCTGAATTCTCTTTATCCCGAGACGTTCCGGTTGACGTTCCAGTCGTATCTGTGAACTCGTCCCGGTGCGTCTGCAAACCAACAACGACCGTAAACCGTGAACTAAAACGTATTTTTAATGCAAACGGGCGACTGGTTCAAAGTCGTCTCGTCAGACACGTCGTACGCAATCTCACCGATTGCGTAATTAGAAGTCGCCGAGTCGTGCGCCCCGGCGTAGAGAAAACAATCGGCCTCGCGGACGGACGCAAAAAGAAGCACAGCTCACTCGCATTAATAACCCCCCCCCCCCCCCCCCGCCTGAGATAACGAGCGATTGTTTTTGTTTTTGTTTTCTTGCCGTGGAGAAATTACAGGTCGTATCTCTCCGGCTGACAATGACAGCGCCGTCTTGCATCGTCGGCTCGCGGCGAATAAATAAACAATATTCATGTTCGCTGTCGCCTGGTTGGCTGATGAGAATCTTTCACTGGGCGGGGGGGGGGGTAGCTCTGGCTTGAAAAGCTCAGATAGTCACGTAAACATCCACATCGGAGATGACGCCCGATTGGTTTAAATTTCTTAAGACTTAACGCGGAGATTAATTGTTTGAAGTTGTTTCAAGAGACGGCGACGATAAAAGAGAACACAAGTTGTTTCCACTCTCTTTGCGATTGAATAATTTGTGCGCGGAAAACACTTGATAAAAAATGATTGTGAACGTTTACTGAACTTGAAGTTATTCCGACCGAGCCCAGATTAACGTCAACTTGAAAACAAAAGGGGGCGAAACCACTCGGCGGAGACCCCTTCGTCCAAGTAAACCGCTTTTTAATGTTTGTTTTTTTCTTCTAATTTTGCAAATCTGGCTCGCAGTCTGTCTTCGAGGGGAGCTTCGATCAAAAAGGTTAATGAGGACAACATTCCTCCACATCTGACGACTTTTTTTTCCCTTTCTTCCTTCTGTTGAATCGCTTCATCCCCCCCCCACCCACACACACACACACTCCACCAGAGGAGCGTTCTTCTGTTTGGTAACTTCCTCCCGAGTCCTTTTGTTTCATCACAAATCAGATTTAAGAACCTTTCACTCTCGACTCCAACGATAATGCATGAAGAGTGATTGTTGTTGTTGTTGTTTTGGGGCAGCAGCCAGAATCCTCACAGTTGATGACATTGAGTTGAGCAGGTTCATACACGCATTGACCAATGTGGTTCCAGGACTTGAAACCAACATTTCCATGACCAAATATGTTGTGAAATCTCGGCGTATAACATAAAAAAGTGAGAAAATGTTGTATTTAAACAATGAGAATACCAAAGCATACAGTATATAACCTTAAATGACATAAATTAATGAGGGACAATAGTTTGATTTTAACGAATAAACATTTATGTCTTTTCAGTTACGGTGCGTTCACTTGCTGTGTGGAATATGGCTGATATTTTTTTTAAGCATATTAATTATTTAAAACTATGAATATAACAAACTTCATGACTTTTCCAAACTTTGGTGATTTTTTCTTCTTCTCCACGACTTTTCGAGGGCCTGGAAATATCCATTTTACAAATTCCATGACTTTTCTGGGTTTTCCAAGACACTACATAATGTAGTCAAAAAAAGCAAGTGTGATAAATGCGTTATGAAGAGCGTATGCAGGCTTATATTCTCAGTGTCATTCTTTTAAAAACACATTCATTATTAAGAATTCAGCTTAAAAATGCACATGGAAATATTACAAATTTCCATGACTTTTCCAAAACTTGGATTTCTTTCCCCCAGGCCTAGAAAAAAACATTTCTTTTAAATTCCATGACTTTTCCAGGTTTTCCATGACCGTACGACCCCTGTTCAGGTGATGGCCGCATACATCTTTCCACAAACACAGAAGAAACAGATTTGAGAGAATAAATGTGATTTTTTTTCTCCCCATATTATCTCAACTTGACGCCATTTCGTCCAATAAAAATATAGAATTGCATACTTAACAGCTGTTTACAGGCACCCACCGAGCCATTTCCCATCTTTATTAACGGGGTATCATCTTGGAACATGGTATCCAGTTATCTCCATACCTGACAGAATAAAAAAAACTAAAAAAATACCATAAAAAATACCCAAAACAAAGCACTGGAAATAGTTGGATTGACGGGTAATTCTCGGGAAGTTTGTGAAATCCCATCACCGCTGCAGCTTCTTGTCCCCCCCCCCGAACATGTTGACAGAGAAAAAGACACAGCTGTGATTGCCGCCTGAGCTGTTTTTTTATTTATTTTTGACGGCGACACTATTCTTAGAGATTGCTCCGGCGCGTCCTCTGCATTCTAAAATCCTGGAGGTCCTAAAACACACCTTATCGCCACTTCCTGGAACGCATTAAACTCAATTTGCCACGGGGAGCTGCCGTAAGGTCACTTCTGTTTACTCTCGTGAAATCTTCTCACAGATTGTATAAATTTGCTGTCGATAACCCGGCGAGGCGTCTTCGTCCTCATAATAATAAATAAAAAAACGCAGCCCGTTGGCTCTTTGGATAAAAGTCTCGTTAACCTCTTCTCTTTTTTTTTTAACAAGTATGCAGCGTTTTTAATGGCCGGTTTCTTGTGTGGCATTTGCGAAGACATTTGCGTCGACTGAATAGATAACGGCAGTGCTCATTCATCCACCCCCTCCCCACCCTCTGTACACATCTACTATTAACGTCAGGGACCGGTCCGTGTGGAGATGCCCTTATTTTTAGCGCTTTTGCACATATTGTGTAATATAAGTGGCTTCAGCAAACTAAATTATTCGAGTTCATATTTGTGGCACAAAAGAAGACTTTCAGCTTTTGTTTGTATTATTATTTTTGCATCCTCTTTTAAAGAATAAACATTTATGTCTATCCGGTTAAGGTGCGTTCACTTGCAGCGCGAAGAACGTGCGCTGCGAGTATTGAGAGCGTATGCATGCTTATATTTTGAGCGTCATTCTTTTAAAAGCATAATAATTATTTAAAATTCAGCGTAAAAATACACATGAATATTCCAAATGTACATGACTTTTGGGATTTTTTTTTACCAGGAATTTTTCGCTTTGGCGTCGGCTAAGAGGTTAGCTACGCTCTCTCTCACGCCGCTCAACGAGAAACATCCGATAGCCCCCCCCTGCTTGGATATGTAGACTCTGAACCCTCTCCATGAGTACTCTACTCGGTCCAAGCGGGTACCCCCCAGACTGTGCTGCTGCCACCCACACGGTTTGGTAAATCAAGTGCTAACACTTGTATTAGCCCACGAACCGTTAGTGTTACTTGCTAACGCAAAAACGGTTCAACACGAGTTATCTCCGTTAGCAAGGAGTTAGCACAGATTTCAATGGCTGTGTTCGATTTCAGCGGCCGCCTCCTTCAAAGTCCGTAAATTCGAGACCCGCGACATCCGAAAACAAGGAGTCCCGTTTCATAGAACCCGAATAGTAGAATTTAAGAAATTATTTCCGAGGGGGGAAAAAGCGAATAACATTGCACGTGGTTTGCCGTCACTTCGAAGACGAGGAGTCTGGAATCCTCCTGGGTCCACCTTGTTGTCAAACTGCAGCTCTTCTGTGTCGTATACTTTTAACACGGAATAATAAGAATGGATTCATTATGTGCTAAAAGAAGCCGCTAATATAGCCGTGTTTATGTACCGACTGAACCGAGTGGTTTTCAATCGTGATCGTGCTAAAAAAAAGCTTCCGACTTCTTCAGTTTGTCACGTTTCAGAGTAATTTGCATCCCAACCATCTCCGATATAATATAATTAGAATAAATAAAACCGCTATTCTGCAAATCATTAGAAATGATCCGCCCTCCAGCGACCGAATCGTAATAAGGTTATACGAGTGTCTTTGCCCCCACTCGTAAATACCGCTATAAGTATCCTTGTTATAATGGAGGATGTTATAGGACTGTATTACGGAGTGATTTGTTTAACACGGCACTGCGGCACGAAATAAATCACCACTCATCAGTCATTAGCGCCGACGGATCGTTGTTACAGCGGCGTGCAAACGTGTCCCTGGGTGCCATTGGATGAAAGATGAGCCTTTGGCTTTAAACTTGAACTGTACTTGAACCTTTTTTCTCCCCCCCCCCCCCCCCTGGTTCCGAGATCCTCGTTTGAGAATGCAGTCTGCGGAGCCCTTTTTTCATTTTTTTTTTTTATCGAACCTCTAATATGATGGATTTGAAGCGCGTTTGAGCGACTCCGAGGGCGAGTGTGACCTTGTCGGCGTCGGCCGTGTTTCGGCTCAACAACCGGGTATTTATGTGTGTGTGTGTGTGTGGTAAACATGAACCATTCGTGAAATCATTCCCCGCCTGCGTTATTGACGTGTTGAGTTGCATGCCGCCGAGAGACGAACGACAACCTCGACCGACGTCTACGGTAAATCTTCACACTTCCCTTCTGGAAAGATAACGAACCCTCCGCCAGGTGAAAGGCGCAGGTGTAGCTAACGGCATTAGCCATGGCCATGATTGCACAACACCAGAGCCCTGGATGTGCCCCCCCCCCCCCCTCTGAATGGAAGTCTGCAGGCATTGTTAAAGTTATTAGTCACACCTGAGAAAAAGAGAAACGTCTACGAGGCTCGTCCTGATTCTATCGGCCGCGTTTCCAGGAATGTTTGCGAGCTTAAATACTTTTATTTTTTATCCGTTTACTTTTCTATGACATTGCTGGAGATTTAAAAGGTCAAGATACCCTAAAAAAAAAAAGGATAAAACATTCTCACTTAGCCCTGGTGTTTCCATCTTCTGAAGTTTGTGTTTTATTGTGATGGAAAAACAGAACAAGTACGGAAGAAAAGTCCCGAGGCTCTTTTCATTTCTCGAGTTCCCCCGTTTCCCCTCTCCTCTTTCCTCACCTCCTCCGGGCCCGTGACTCGGAAATCAATCTCGCCGCCTCCATGTTTGACTTCGCAATTCATGAGCTGCATCCTGAGGAGTGAGGAGGCGGAGCTACAAGCGAGGATACGCAGGTGTAGTCTTTTCGGACAACGGCTGCAGCATGTGCATCTTATTTATGTGATGTTGCTTTTAAAGGCGAGGATGTCTCATTTGGTTGAATGCTTGTTGCCTGAAGGAGAGAAGGTAAGGAAAGGAATCAAGGATGTACAAAGTGGTAAAGGGGGAAAAAGCCCCATGACAACTTTATTTTGGTCAATCCACAAACCTGAACGACTGTCGGCACCAATTCTTATTTACCTGTGAGAAATGTGTTTTTGTTTCATAATTTTTGGATGATTGTCCTTTTGTTTTAAAATAAGATTCTGAAATATATTCGTCAAAAAAAAGAATTGCAAACATAATCCCCAAATTGTGTGTAACACAATGGAGAGCCAGTGGGTGCTTATGTTGCATTAATCATTTTAAAGATTAATTAATCAGCGATAAAAATATACAACATATTTGTTTTCTTTCCTTTGGTTAAACTGCTTTAAGACAAGAAATAATAAGAAAAAACAGTCGAGTAACGAAGGTGCTTAAAAAGACTGAAAGCCCCCCCCACACACACACATTTTTTCCAACATGCACTCGAGCTGAGAATCACAAATATTACGTATAATCGTATAAATGTAATATTGCAAAGACTAATTAAACTTCCTGTACCTCACAAATGCACGTTCGATATTTATCTTCCTGATTTTCAAATATTGATTCTAATCATGGAAAAAGTTCAACTGTCATGTAATGTCCGACCTCCTAAGTTGAGGACACATAAGCACGAGTTCATGATCTATGACGGTCTTGTTCTGCAAATGTCATCCCCCTTTATATTTTGCTAAGGTTAGAGCTAATCTCTGAGTCCAGGAACAAATATCAGTGACCTTCCCTGCTCGCATGAAATGAATGCCAGGGTGCATTAATCATTCCGACGCATCGACAAAATGTCGATTGCGAGATTGATCAAATGGAGACGCGTTCTTCAGAAAGATGGAGGCCTCTGAAGAAAATCATCTGAACGGGCAATATTCCTTATCAGTCCAACCGCGTCACCGGTAGATCTCGGCTTCTTCATCCTCACATGCGTGTTCTCGCTCCCCAAAAGAAACCTCACGCTGACATGCTGTATTGGCGAACGTCTCGCCGGGTGGGTCGACTCATTGAAAGGTCACGTGTTGCATCTCCATAAAAAACAGGAAAGAGGATAAAGAAGAAAAAAACAGCCTACAAAGGTTTTTCAAAGCTGACTGTTGTTGTTTTTTTTCGAGACAGAAAACCTATATAACGCTGTATGAAAGCCCGTATGGCGAGCTGAAAACATCCGATTTTAGCACCCTGCGTCTGCCAGCGGTGCAGTTGACGACTAAAATGAGAATGTAAGTTAAACGAAAAGGGAGGGGGAAAAAAAAAAATCGATATTTTTCCATGGACGCGAGTCTCCGATGAGCCGTCTGGACTTCCGTGTACCGGATGTCAAGATACATCCGAGCATACGGCGCTTATGCTAACGGCGACCTTTGGAAAACGCCACTCTTGGGTCATCGAGCGGTGCCGAAACGTCGCTTTCCGAAAAGCTAATTGGCCGACTCTCGACACCTGCGAGCGCGCCCGTGAGCAGCAGCTGTCGGGGGGGATATCGAGTCACGACACTTAGTGCTACTCCAGATGGACCGGCACACGACTCCCCGTGTCGGCTGGATGCGTAAAAAAAGAAAACTTTGTCTTGTTCAACTTTTCTCCAGTGTGTCGATGCTTCATTTAATTGCACCCCCCCCCCCCCCCCCCCCCAGGTGGCTTTCTACTATACCATGAATAAAAACAGACAGGCACTTCAATGGTATTACTTATGGTATTACCTATGGTAATATTTATGGTATAACTCATGGTATTACTTATAGTATTACTTATGGAATTAATTATGTTATTACTTATAGTATTACTTATGGTATTAATCATGGTATTACTCATGGCATTACTTATTGTATTACTTATGGAATTAATTATGTTATTACTTATAGTATTACTTATGGTATTAATCATGGTATTACTCATGGCATTACTTATTGTATTACTTATAGTATTACTTATGATATTACTTATGGTATTACTCATGGAATTAATTATGTTATTACTTATAGTATTATTTATGGTATTACTTATGGTATTAATCATGTTATTACTTATATGATATGATATGATATGGGTTTTATTGTCATTGCATAGAGTACAGGTACAGAAGCAACGAAATTGAAAAGAAAGGGGATGGAAGATTACAGCATAACATGAGGGAAGAGAGGCGAGAAAAAAACAACCCCCCGACTATGCCCCTAGGGGTACAGTGTGGGAGCAGGAAAAAAACACCTTAGCACATAAGCACATACATCTTAAACATAAATTGCAACGAGTAGGAAGGGGGGAGGGGAGGTAAGCCAAAGACTGGGTGATCTAAGCCCAGCCATTGGGGGCAGGAGGTGACCAGCACCGACAAGCAGCCAGCCCGGTCCTTCAGCCATTACAGCCGATCACAGGCCCGTCCTGTCACACTGGGGGAGCAGACGAAGGCGTGGGATGGGGAGGGGGTAGTGAATGCATTTCAGTGTATGTTAAGTTTGTGTGAGCGTGGCCTGGTATAGTCCTCCCCAGGCCACAACAGACAAAGTTCTCAGTCCGCAAGATGGTCGTTGCCATGGAGATAGCCTTGAAGGGTCCTGGGAGAAAACAACCACAGGTGTCTGTGGATAGGGGAAGGAATGAGAGAGATTCTCGTTTCAGTGATCTTCGGGAGTTGTTGTTCAGTAACGGCCTTGGCCAAGGCCCGTCCTGGTAAGGGAGCCGAAGCAGATAAGATTGGGATTGTTTGGTCTTCCAGTAGCTGCATTTCAATTTTGCGCAACCACTATTCCTCCATCTTCCTCCCATTTGCCAATAGGATTTCAAATCGATCCACTTTCATTTGCAGAGCGTCAGCTTCTCCACGATGTTATCATTCTGGCGGTTTAATGCCACAGTCTGAGTGCCAACAACTCTACCCAACGTCAATCATGTCGGGCAGCCTTAGGGGCTTTTACAGCTGTCACCGCTTCCTTAATTTTCCGATAAGCCAGGGCAGCGCCAAATCCAAACAGCAGAAATCCTGTAATCATAGTTCCGAATAGGTAGATGTCTTCACGTCCTCCACGGAGAGTGGTGCTAGGCACAAGACCCGCCACTTCGCCACATCATCGTATCCAGCAACATTCGTCCCAGCAGGACAGGCAGGTTCCCGAACCCGAGCTTCTCGACGAGATGATGGCGTCAATTGCGTCTATGGACCAGTTGATTACGTCCATGGTATTTAGTTCGAAGAGCGACGAGAGTCTCTCCAGTATAGAGACAGACAAGACATGACGAGAAGCCAAGCAGGGAAGGGAAGGTCATGGGAAGGGGAGAAAATGTTCGGAGAGAGCCAGAGAGAAGATACTTATGGTATTACTTATGGTATTAATCATGTTATTACTTATGGTATTACTTACAGTGTTACTTATGGTATTACTCATGTTATTACTCATAGTGGTATTTTTATAGTTTGGCTTTCTTGAAGAAATTTTACTTTCTGGATTCTTGTTGTTCTGAGTTTGTCCTCATGGTTGATGAACTTATTGTAATTCACTTTGGATTAAAGCATCAGCTAAGTGACATGTAATGTAATCCGTCACGATTAGTTACATTCCTATAAATAGAACCTCAGATATCGAAGAGTTTCTGCATTGATGCACTTTTAGATCAGGTGAAATCGTGACGCCAAAAAAAACAATAACCATCATGAACTTACCACAGTGAAAGCAACGGTCAACACTCGAGCCCTCGGGAGCAGCGGGCAACAATCGATAAACCTCAAAGCCTCAAAGCCTCAAAGTGGTCCCACCTGGTCCAGGAAAGACCCTCGTCTGATGGAAGTGCGTCTCCTCGCAGGCCGTCCACTCAAAGAGAAATACCACGGCGCACTAATTCAGTTTGACGGGGTAATATCGAGGAAGAGGTGACTAATGCGCCGCAGCTGCGGGAGCCTCTTCCGGACTCGCTCGGCCATTCAGCTCTTGTGTAAATTACTATCTTAGCACGCAGTTGTTTAACCAAGATTGATGTCAACATTTGAAACCGCTCTCCCAAATGGAGCCCTTCCCTCGCTCGTGTCCATTTCTTCTTTGTTTTCTTTCCCTCCCATCAAACCCCCCCCCGCAAAAAAAAACAAAGCATCTGGCTACGGAGACAGTTTGGCAGTTTAGGTGAGAGGTAGTAAGTGGTGACTTTAATGAAGATGCATGACGCCACGTTACAGATTTATCTCCCTTCGTATGGACCCAGCAGATGCTAATGCGGTGTGCAACCTCCGCAGCAGAAGCAGCTCATTCCTACACGCCGCCGCGTCCTCATCAAGGCGAATGCGCCGGAGAAGCAGCGGGTCTGTGAGCATCCTCAGAGCCCTCGGCGGGAGTTTCACCGTAGACATGTAAAAAAAAAAAAAACACACGCGTGTGTTGGTGTGTGATGCTCTATCTGGAGCTGCTTCAACAGCAGATGGTAACTTTTTTTTTAGAAGTATTAGTGCACTTCGATGAAAGTTATCTACAGCGAGCCCGTGTGCCGGGGAAGACAGGCTGTGCAGAGTGGCGAGGATGTTTCCCCGTGTCACGGAGGAGACGGGCCTTCTGGAAGGCGGGAAGGGATCGAGTCGAACGGGATTCATGCATGTCACTGAGACGGGGTTCGTAATGTCATGGAAAACCTGGAAAAGTCATGGAATTTTTTTAATTGGTTATTTCCAGGCCTGGAAATGTCCGTGGGTTTCATTTGTGTCACGATTTCCCGATTTCACACGGACTTCTCGCAGGTCGCTTTTTTGTTTCATGCAAACAAACAAAAACAAAAAAGTGAGGAGGAAGAAGAAAAAGATGAGGAAGAAGGGTTTGCGATGGATGGATGGATAGATGGAGGGATGGATGGATGGATAGATGGATGATGGATAGATGGAGGGATGGATGGATGATGGATAGATGGATGGATTAATGGATAGAGGGATGGATGGATTGATGGATAGACGGATGGATGGATTAATGGATGGATGGATAGATGGATGATGAATAGATGGATGGATGATGATTAGATGGATGGATTTGATAGATGGATAGATAAAATCACACTGTAAGTGTAACATTTCGAGTTAAATTACGCTAGTAATAAAAGTGCATATAAGCAGAAACACTTTTATATGTGACGTTATATTTATTTATTCAAATCACAAAATTTGTTATATTCATATGTTTCATTTGATTAAAAGAATAAACATTTCTATACATATTTATTCTTTAAATAAAACTAGTGTCTCTCATTCATTTGTGTTATTTAAGGTATGTGTATACACGGAGATTTCACAAAATGTTTGTTGATGTAAATTTGGTTCACGGTCATGGAAAAAGTCCTGTAAATATCCTGGTCAACACGTGTCTGAACCTTGTTATGATGACAGCTGCTCAAGGACAAAGTCGGTGGGGGACGTAGAGATATTGTAAACAAGTGCGTGCACATGAACAATCAAGATGGCCAATCAGCGACGCGTAAGCATCTCTCACACCGAACCTTCTCACCGCGCGGCGGCTGAACCGTTGAAGTGATTGCAGAGAAAATGGATTTCCAGCGTTGGGATGCGCCGTAATAGACTCAGTGTCTGTGTTGCAATGCTTCTCCAGTGATGGTAATGAGGGGGTTGGTGGAATTGGTATCTTCTCTTCCCGTGCATTTCTTCCTGTTTTTATTTCCTTTTGCAATGATGCTAATCTAGAATACCGAGGTATTGATATTCGTAGCAGCTACCAGTGCAGCAAAATAAACGGTGAAGTACTTTTTTACGATTTCTACTCTTCTAAATATTGTTCCTTTTACATCGGCTGTTTACGTTTGAGATATTATTTTTTATTCTTCCGTTGAAGTGTTGAGGCGGATTCCTTGACACTTAATTACACTAAAGTTAACTATTTATAAAAGGCCATACATCAATATTGATTGAAATTCAGAAACTGTTAAAATGTACAACATTACCAGTAATAAAACTGAAATAATACGATAGATATGATCATAGATAAAACACAATGATGTGTGGACTTTTACTTAAAATTTAACTCTGGAGTACTTTTACATTTTCTTATCTTATGGTATTACTTTTAAGTGACGCCTCGGCCGCATTCGGATCCATTCTTCAACCTTTTTCCGAGTCCACAGATCCCCCGACGTCCAAAGGACCCTCAAAAAGAGCCCGATTGCATCCCACGCACGACGTCGCCGCTAATTCAAGCCTCCGAATAGCGATATCCTTTGGCAGCACGGCGGAAAGGTATAGGGCGGCGGCGGCGGCGCTCTCAAAGGGATCCTTCAGTCCTCACACGCTCTGCATCGAGCCAATTTATATATTTAGTGTTCTCTTCAACCTCCGGCTTATCTGGAATCCGCAGGCGCGAAAGGGACGGAGGATGAAACGAAATGTTTACGGAGTTGTAAATATTGTAAATGGAATCACTCGGGGAGGCGTTTCTCATCACGGAAGGGTAACGAGCTTCCCCTCCGTCGAGGTCGAACCCAGCGCCGTCCAGCGATACGATTCCAGCGTCGCTAATAAAGAGAACCGGCGTGAGCGTCGTGCCCCCGGAGGAAATGGTCCGGCTAACCGTGTCCCCGCCCCTTTCGACCGCACAAACGAAGCCAATACTTGTTTCAGTCAAAAGAGGTCGTTAAGTCTTTATCGCGAGTCTCCCTGTGACGTCCTCATTCGTCTCACCGGGCAGTAAAGTCTCATCCCGCCTCGGTGTGTGAATTGCTTTCCATCCCGTTAGCTAGCGGTAATATTTACCGGGGAGATCGTCTTCAGCGCACGCTCGAGCGGCTTTATCCCGGCGACACATATATACATATTTATATATATATAAATTAGGGCTGTGAAACGATTCAAATTTTTAATCGGGTTAATCACAGGTTTTTGTGGATTAATCATGATTAATCACATATATTATATATTCTATTCTATATTTTATTTGAACATATTGTTATGACAAACAAAAGATATATACATTATACATTTCTCTATCTAATGGTGCTGCAACACACTGCAGTTTAGCAGTTTTTTTCTTCCATATGGAACATTATAACATCTTCATCCTAAACAGAATGTTAACCCTCCTGTTACCTTTTCTTTCATTTTCAATTTAGCAATAATAAATTCTTATATTTTTTTGGTGTTTTTTGACCTTCATTGTTTCAACCCGTCAAACATAATCAAATTTCAAAATATTTTAACTTATTTAGGTATTTTTAAATTTGTCAACAAACAAACAAAAAGTACCACACACTTAACTTAAACTTGGGAAGCAATATTAATTGACTTTTTTTCTTTTAATTGCTGGTGTAGGGTCAAAGGTAGTGTGTAAGGTAAGTAATCAGTAAAAGGTAACAGGAGGTTAAGAACACATTTTTGTTTGTCAACACCCACGATTAACAACACACGTTTAAAAGGTGGACAGATTGGACAGTTTGCTTTTTTTTTTATCGGCGCGGCGCGCAGGCTCTGTGGCGCGCGAGAGAGATCGATAAGGTGGAGATCGACTGGCGGAAAGAGACAGACAGAAGTGACATGACGAACAACAATCTGTTCAAATAATTTAGTTTTCGGAGTGGAGACCTGCGGAGAGACATTATGATGAACAGACCAAATGCATGTGAGAAGCGGGTCTAGTTCACTCGCCGCGCTCGCGGGGCGAATCGCGCGATATCGTGACTGAGGACCCTGATCACAACAAGGGAGTCCAAGACAGTAAGGAGGTGTTTCGTTAGAAGGATTCAAAACCTGAAAAAACCGGTACCGATGAGACGAGGTCGGACAGGATTCATATGAGTGCTCATTTTGCAAGCTCATTTTGCAAGTGACTTTTTAGGACGTTTAACAACAACCTCATTCTCATTCTCGTCATTTCGTTTTTTCGTTAAATTTAAAAAAAAAAAAAAAAAATAAAATAAACTAAGTGGAGTTAACGTTATACTAATATAAATATGTATATTCTTTTCATCTAGAGGGAAATGATGGATGTAGTGTTACTAACTTACCTTTTTTAACATTGAAAAGGCGAATTCATTCATAACTGGGATAAACGACCGGGATCGCGTGCGCACGATAACCTGAAGTTGATTTAGTTAGTTGGGATTCCTAAATTCTGCGGAGGGTCCTTGACCCCTTGAAACTGTCCACGATGGTGGTGAGTGATAGTGGGGGGAAGGAATGCGTTCAGATTTAAGAATTTGAAACGCTTATCCTCAAAGATCCATTTAAAAATCAAAAATCCATTCACGTGGATTAAAAACGGATTTTCTAAAAGTTAATTCTTGTAATTTGGGCTCATAATCAGACTCCTCTGACTCTCTGGAAAACAGCCAATCAGAGACGAGCTGAGAATTGACGCCCGCCGAACTCTCGAATATAAATCAACATTCTGTCAACGCGTCGCCTCTTCCTCGTCTCGGTTTATTTGCCGTTAAGCTTCTTTTTTTTTTTTTTTAAACATCGCAGCCGAAACCAAAGCTCCGCCCACCGACCCGGAGCCGACCGTCTCCGCCACGCGGACTAAACGTGTTTTGAGGCGAGGAAAAAAAAGAAGAGGCGATGCAGAAACATTCGTTCGGCGCCGCCTGTACGGTTTGACAGTTTGATGGGAACTCGTGAGCTGATATCGACATCTGCGTGTTTTCGTCTCATAGCTCCGCAGAGGAACCTGATTTGTTCACAGATCATCTGCCTCGTACTCCTGTCAGGATGAAGCGATGGTGTGAAACCTTTTCTTTTTTTCCCCCTCCTGCACTTGTGTGAACAGTACAATTCGAAAATGATCAAAATGAACATGAATAACTTGAACTTTTCTGTCAGATGAAGCACAAAATGGCATATTTGAACATAAAAGAAAGTAAATAATACAACTTCACGAACACAAATACACAAACACACTTCAGTGACATCATAACTTCAAAGCTGAAGTACATGATTTGTATTGTTTGAAAGATAACAGCCTGCAGCCATGCTAGCAGCTATGTGAGCTAGGCCCTAGCATCATCATGCTAACTTGCATCATATTTAGCAGATGGTTATTATTTAGCCTAATTTCAGCGACATCAACTCCGTAAACTTGATTTAAATGTATTTCTCTTTCATTTCCTCGTCATCTCTTTCTCAGCATTCCCCCCCTTTTTATGAAACCACATCTCCAATCTTCATAATTTAATACTAATGTTCATGTTTTTTAAATTTTATCTGTGTCAAAAAAAAGGCCGAAGTGAACCGGTTGTCTGTGTGTTAAAACACAATGAATAAATTTAAAGCTACTCGTAGAAACTTTCATTGCGTGTTGATTCTGGCGCCCCCTTGTGGACCAACGCGGTAGTGTTCTCAGATTCCCTTGAGAAAAGAACCGCTGGGCATCGGTCAGTGAGCATGATTTTTAGAGAACCCCAACATTCTGGTATTGAGCCTCTTAGAGGGTCCTATAGAGGCCCAAATCCACCCAAGTTCTCCACCACTAAATCATCTTTATTTAAGTTGTGGTATTGATTTGTATTTAAAATACTCTGTCATTTAGTTTGAGCGCTCACAACTTCTACAAAATGTTTTTGCGGCAGTGTATTGATAAGAAATTAACCTTTTTGATGTATGCACTCAAAAAATCAATGCTTTCAACGAACTTAATAAAATCATGGAACGGATTTCCAAACGATTAAAATACTCTCTTTATGTCAACTTAACTTAATACGGTTGCTTAAACGCATTTACTAGGGTTGTGTCCAACTGAACTTAATACACTTAATTATTACCTTCTATATACTTTTATTCCGTCTGTATATTTAATATAGCTCTATATTTAACATAGTATTCTTACTGTTTTTTTACATTTTTATTTGTATTACTTCTCACTACTGTGCACCTGCTGTAATCCTGCAATTTCCCCACTGAGGGATTAAAAAAAGGATTATCTTATTATCTTAATAGGGTTCCATGAGTTGTCAATTAAATTGGACCAACCCAAATTAATTAATTTAATCTGGCCCAAGTAAATTAGGTTTGACCAACCCTAATAAATTAATATATTATATACTCCAAGACTTCTGAAGAGCTCAACGTCTCAGAGAAATGTAATTAATGAGCCCATCGTGTTCAGTTTGGAGGACAAGTTTACGTCATATTCCATTCTATATGTTTAACATTGATGTCCATGATCACAGTTGTGTTGTCTCATCTGATAAACCATACCCCTTTCTTTCTTTCTTTCATTTTTTCTTCTCTTTTTCTCAGGGTAGATAGAAGATAGAAGTATACATGTGGCCCTGAGTGAGCTGCAGACACTCAGCTGTACTTAGTGAACGATGGATGACTCCGAAAAGACGAGAGAGCCCCGGGGGGGGGGGGGGGGGGAGAAATCATTAACTTTGTTTTGCATGTTCTCTCAATTACACGTCTCCCAAGTCTGGCGGGGGGGGAAAAGAAGAAGAACAAGAAGAAGAAGAACAAGAAGAAGGAGGAGGAGGAAGAGGAGAAGGAGGAGAAGAAGAAGACAAAGAAGGAGGAGGCGGAGGAGAAGAAGAAGAAAATTAAGAAGAAGAAGAAGATCCGCAGAGGGGATAACGATTCATCACCAGCTCTTGTATCACGGATGCAGCGCGAGGCTTGAAAAGAAAGAAAAAATAATTATAAAAAGGGGCATCCTTGGCTGAATTACAGCTCTCGGCTCTGGCCCAATCACAAAGCCACATTTCATGGCAGAAAGGGGGGGGGGGGGGGCGCCTCCGCGTTGGGGCAAAACTATTGCTCATTCCACCTCTCAATATTTATCATTGTACAATTTCCTCCCCCCGCCCTCCTCCTCGCCGCCTCTCAGAAAGGGGGCGGGGGGGGGCCTGATTTACGATGCGGCCTCGTCGCCATGGCGACGTGTTCATCACACAGACTTCTCGCAGGTCGCTTTTTTTGTTTCATGCAAACAAACAAAAACTAAAAAGTGAGGAGGAAGAAGAAGAAGAGGATGAGGGAGAAGGGTTTGCGATGGCTAGATGGATGATGAATAAAGGAATGATAGATGAATAGATGAATGGATGGATGGACGTATGGATGGATGGATTGATGGATGGATAGATGGATGGATGGATAGATGGATTGATGATAGATGGATGGATGGATATATAGATGGATGGATAGATGGAGAGATGGATGGAGAGAGGGGCGAACTGGAGCAGGAGGAGTGAAGCGGTGAGAGAGGAGAGAGAACTCATCTATACATCAAAGGTCTGACGCTGCCTTGCAAATTCGCCGGAGCTCATTTGTAACGTTTTCCGCTTGTCGCCGGCTTTAATGCGGCCGGCTCACGGGCGTCTCATCCCGCCGCCACATGATCAATGGGGGAGAGGTGGGGGGAGAGGGGGAGTTACATCTCGCCATTAAACGCCTCTGACTCGCAATATGCAGAGCGCGGGGCCGGGCGATGAGCGATGGTGCTTCTTCATGTGTGTGTTTGCGGTAGCTGGGAGGAGGAGGGGGCGGATATATTATAAATGGTGTGCACTACCTGAGGTGGGCTCCCCCCTCTGCATGTAAAACGAGAGGCTCGTTGTTGCGCTCTCATTTAAAGTCACCCCAGAAGCCATGGGAAGGCCCTCAACCTCGGAGGGGGGGGGGGGGGGGGTGAGAGCTTGTTATTTCATTTCATTTCATTTATTTATTTATTTGTGCAGGGACCGTACACATTAATCAACCCATGGGTAAATGTGTTAACGTTGGCTAAGGCTAAATTTCAGCTTTGGTCCCTGTGGCCAGATGTTCCAGCCTTCACTAAAGGAGTAAGAGGTTAACACGGTAACATAATAGAAAAGCAGTAAACATACAGGTTACGATAAAATACTGGCCTCTTCATAAAATCATTAAAACATCAAATTTAAAAAAAAAATTGAGGAGGGAGTCACAGTTCATGCTCACACATCTGACTGGTAAAAAGCCAGTTCTTCAGGCCGTGTTTAAAAGAGTAAAAAGTTCTGCTAGTGCGTATATTCAGAGGCAGGGCGTTCCAGAGCTGTCCTGCTTTCACTGAAAAGGCAGACTGACTAAAAGAACTCCTCCTAAATGGGATGACGCAGTCGCCTCTCTCCACAGATCTAGTTTGTCTGCTACTCCGTGTTTTTTGTTTAATAAATTCACCAAGTGGGGGAGGAGCCATATCATTAAAAACTTTAAAAACGAGACACATATTGGCGAGTTTAATGAGGTTATCCCAGTTCAGGAGACTGTATTGAGATAAAATGGCACAGTGGTTATCACACACCTTGTTTTTGTTTTAGCGTCGTCGGGGGTCGGGAGGTCCCTCCTTCGAATCGTTGCCTAATTGGCCGAGCTCCTCTACTTAAGGATTAGGAATTAGGAATCCACTTTGAGCACTATACCTTCTTTCTTTTTAAATCTCTCCTTCATTCTGTCCGTCTCTTTCTTCCACTCCTTTGTCATTGTCGGTTCAGCCCCCCCCCCCCCTCAGTGATGCCAACATCAAGTCAATGGCGTTCATCACGGTTGATCTGGTGTTATTGAATCTTTCTGGCGACTCCCGACCGGAAAGCCGGCGCTCCGTACCGGGGGCTTTATTAAAAAAAACTGTTTCAATTCCGCCCGGCAATTAAAGTCCATCGGAGCGCGCTCATCAATTATCGATCGTTGTTTAAAATCTATTTTTGGCTTCCACCCCCGAAACGCCTCCGACTTCCCTCCGATCACCCGCGGGTCTAACGGACCTGTGGTGAAGGGGGGGGGGGGTCTTTAATTTGGGTTTTTTTTTTGCTGACTCGTGGTCCTGACTTGTCGTCCATAAACACGACACGTGGAATACGTCTCCTCCGCGGCTCCATTACAGGTGAGTTACGTTCATAGTTTGCCATAACACTTCCTCCTCGGCGCCGCGGAGCCGGAGCCCCCCGGAGGAAGTTTTAGCCCGATCCCGCCCGATATTTCCTCCCCGACGCAAACATTTCGCTGAATATATATCCGTTCAATCCCCCCCCCCCCCCACGCCTGAAAGGAAATCCCATTTACTTTTGGAGCGACTGCTTCTCCGCCCACAATGGGCAGTAACGACATAAATGGCCGCCCGGATGGATGGAGACCTCCGCTCCTCAATTCTGCTGCTTTGGAGGAAGTCGGGGGAGGGAGGAGGGGGGGGGGGGGTTTAGAAGTGGACCGCGGCTCCTGAGATGGCGTTTGTCTTTTGGTTGGAGGGTGTGTGGTGGGGGGGGGGTTCCTGAATGCACCGCGGCGACACACTTGGTTTGGCGTGTTCATTGATCCTCGGAGGTCGAAGGTTTTCCCAGCCTCCGCTGATACACATCACACAGACCCCCCCCACCTCCCTTCCCGTCCCCCGCCAGATGGAAAAAGCACCGGCGCGGGGCGATAACGGACACGCGGCGGCGCCCGTATACATTTACATTCACCGCGACACATAGACGAGAGAGTGAAAAAGCTCCGCCCCCCCGGGTGACCTCCTCAGTTCCAGCGAGGGAGGAAAGCCAGAAAGAGAAGAGAGTGAATTCAAACATTGGAACATATTTATTTTTTTCCCGAGAAGTCTCCGTCTCCGTGGCCATTAAATTCCCCAAATGGTGTTTTTTTCATTTCCTTTGCTTTCCTTCTTCTCGATCCGGCCGGTTCGGTAAAGGGCATTCGTCACACGATAACAAATAGAAATAATTATCCCCGACGAGAACAAGATTTATTTTGCCGCACTCTTGCCGTGTTTTTTCCCCTCGGAGGTCAGGGGTCAGGGGTCAGAGGTCGTGGACGCAGCCGACCGTCACCAAGCTGCAGGCGGGTAAACGAAACGGCGACTGGGCGAGGTCGGCATTCTGAGGAGATTCTCCCCGCGAAGACTCCGTTCTCCGGAACTTAATGACCGCGACGAGCCGAAGTTAGGAGGCCTCCTAAGAAATGTGTAGAAAAAATGGCCGATCTTTCCAGAGGAGACTTCTCATTTAAAAAAATAATAATCCAATTCCATTTATATAACGCCTTTTAAGATACTCAAAGACACGTGACATGTTAAACTAGAACGGGCCCTCAGGAGAGCGCATACCTTCGCATATCACAAGATTGGGCATTGAATTATGAACATGTTGGCATTAGTTGCATGCCAATTGGATAGAAATCGACCGTGCTATGGTAAAAAGAATATGTTGACCTTTCCATGACCTTGACCTTTGATCCGATCGATCCCAAAATCTAATCAAATGGTCCCCGAATAATAACCAATCATCCCACCAAATGTCATGCGATTCAAAACTTTTTTTGTTATGCGAGGAACACACATACAAATAAAGAAATAAATAAATACACGGCGATCAAAACATAACCTTCCGCATTTTCAATGCGAAGGTAATTAATACACCGTAGACGCAGCTACAGGGAGACATTAAGGGTTAAGTCCCTTGCTCAAGGACACATCGACTAGGGCGGGGATTGAACCGCCAACCCTCTGATTGTAAGACGGACCTGCTGACCTCTGACCCACAGTCACCCCAACTCTCGTTACAGTAAAAACACACAACGACATTCAACAGGCGACTCGTCAGTCGATGCAGCAGCAACAAGTAAAAACATCTCTAAAAACATTAAGGCAGGATGTTTTAACTTGAAAACAAATAAATAAGAATGAATAAAACTTAACAGACGGGCATCCGTGGCTAAAAACAGAACATCGCTTCTCACGGGACTCATATAGTTATTTACAGTCTAATTGGTTCCAATCCTCGTCTTTGTGATTGGCTGGACGCCATGATGCCGTGGAGTAAACCCAAAAGAGATATATTAAAATGACTTCAGCAAAGGACAGAATACACTATGTCACTTACGAAATAAATAGCCGAGCCTCAAACTGGCTCCACCCTTTTTTTCTGTAATTATTGACGAGCAACTTTAATCCAATTAGAAATAGGGATGCGATGGTGACGGGTACCGCCCACTTACTGTCAAAAATAAGTAAATTTGGCTAAAGTTGATGTAAATTATAGATTTTGACAGTGATTTGCCTTCAAACTCATGAATTCTGACCCGTCACCAGGAGCCCAGGCCCGGATGTCTCCCGGAGGATGTTTATTTAGACTCTCCTTCTCGAAGTTAGGTCGTAAAAAAAGATAAAAAATACTCATCTGTTTGATTTATCCAGGTAAAGATATTTTGCTATCTTCATACGCATAAGAGCAAATAAATAATTCATTTTGCAGAACTGAAATACAGATTCTCTTTTGAGACAGTTATTTAAAATTCTAGCTCAATGAATTGTGTATGGTGAAGCACACACACACACACACACACACACGCAGGGCTGCAGTCCAGACCGATTGGATGTTGATGCAGGACAGTGTGTTCTGGTCGGGTTATCGGTCCACACACAGGCTCCTGTTGTCTTATCGCTCCGTGTAACTAATAATTAATTGATGACAATCAGTCAAGAGAATTGGCGTATTGCCTTTCTTTAATTACCTCAGACGTGGGCACTAGGGGGAGGACAACAACAACAACACAAGGAGAGCTTCACAAAATGTTGTGGCGTTGTCAGATCTGCGGCTGGGAGGGGAGTCCGTTGAGGGATGGATGATGGGGGGTGAGACGCAGGAAGGTTCTGGTCCAGAGATCCAGGAGGAAACATCTCTGCGCTCCCATGGAGGTCTTGAGATTAGCTGTTGCACGTCGAGTCGGCACTTTTTAATCCTTCAAACGATTGATTCATCGCTTCTTTTCGTCGGGGACAATGCTCAGTGTGTACGCTGGACAGATGTTTAAATCTATTATCTGAATATATTCTAAATACTTCATATTATCCTTTACAGCACAGCACAAAACACACACCGCAATAATAGACCAAATTGCGCATGGGACCCATTATTAAAAATGGGCGGGGCGGGGGGGAGGGGGCTAACACGAGATTACACGTTGTTTTTATATTTTAGAATCACATTAAATATTTGATATATTTATATAATTTTATTTTTATATATTTATATTCTTTTATTTTTATATTTCTTATATATTTATAGTCTCTTTTTATATTTTAATATTCTTTTATTTTTATATATTTATATTCTTTTATTTTTATATTTCTAATATATTTATATATTACATATTTATATTCTTTTATTTTTATATATTTAAATTCTTTTATTTTTACATATTTATATTCTTGTATTTTTACATATTAATATTTTTTCATTTTTACATATTTATATTTTTTATATTTACATATTTATATTCTTTTATTTTTACATATTTATATTCTTTTATTTGTAATTATTCATACTCTTTTATTTTTAGATATTTATATTCTTTCATTTTTTATATATTTAGATTCTTTTATTTTTATATATTTATATTCTTTTATTTTTTATATATTTACATTCTTTTATTTCAGTGTCATTGTCTTTCGTCACGTCGCTTGTTTCCAAGGTCGATATTAAAGTTAAACGTATTATTAAGAAAAAGTATGACGGTATTTTCATAAACATCCAAATCAGCACTTTAGATGATCCATTAAAAAACATTTTCGATGAAAACATATATTATCATCCTCTTTTAGACTGTGGTTCTTAATTTATAATGTATATATTATATGTTATTATTGTTGTTGTTAGCTGTTTTGCACTTTATTACAATTATTATAACTACAATCACTTTATTTTGTCGAGCGAAACTTTCAGATCTTCTGTATGTTTGGAAGAAGAATAAAATGACTTTGACTTATTCTAATTTCCGTGTGTGAAATGTGAAAGGTTAGAAATAACCGACAGAAGCTATAAAACCAAGTGTCGTCTTTATTTTTTTGGGGTGTTTTTACAGGTTTTTTTCGGGCTGATAACCCCCCCCCCCACCCACCCCACCCCACCCGTCTCGGCTCCGTCGCCTCCCTCACACCTCCCATTAGTGTCACCGCGCTCCACCGGGCTAATCAAGACTAATGAATCCATTTAGCCGACGATAATAATGTTATTAAAATGCAAATTGTTAATTTCTTTTAATTGCTCGACATCACATGTGATCCATCACGACAGAAAGCGTCCATCGCCGCCGCGGATCTCCACGCTTCTTTCTGAATAGATCCCGCCCCCGTTTCCTTTTCTGCTGACGCGCCGGTTAGTTCTGTCATGGTCTGGTTGGAGATGCGATTGCGCGTCATATCATATTTATTCCTGATCTCCTTGTTTGTGTCTGCTCCGCTGATTGTGAACTGTCGAGCTGTAATTGGAAAACGCATGAATGATTTGCTTTAAGAAAAAAGAAAAAATGGAGCAAACAATATGGCTTTTTCTTTTCCTCCCGCTCCAGCTCCCAAAGAGTAATACAACATGTTGAATACGTGAGCGGTGACGGGTTAATAACTCCATCCCGGTTTATGTTCTTTTATTTGTGTATATTTTTTTATTCATTTATTTTCAGATATTATATTCTTTTATTTTTATATATTTCTAGTCTTTTCTTTTTGTATATTTATATTCTTTTATTTTTATATATTTCTCATCTTATATTTTTGTATATTTCTAGTCTTTTATTTGGGTATATTTATCGTCTTTTATTTTGGTATATTTATAGTCTTTTATTTTTGTATGTTTATATTCTTTTATTTTGATGAATTTAGATTCTTTTTTTATAATATATTTATATTTATTATTTTTATATATTTATATTCTATTATTGTTATTGATTTATATTCCTTTATTCTCATATATTTCTAGTCTTTTATTTGTTTATATTTATAGTCTTTTATTTTCGTATGTTTATATTCTTATATTTTTATATATTTATATTATTTTTTATAATATGTTTATATTATTTTATTTTTATATATTTATATTATTTTTTAAATATATTTAAATATTCTCCTCGAGAAGACGAAACTCTCAAAATAAAAACTACATGTATTGACAGTCAATATTTACTCTGCGACGCTCATGGTTCGTAACTTCTAACTTTTTTATTTTATTTTCTTCAACACCGTGTTTTTCGGGGCATTCCGTCTTCCAGTGTTTTTTTATTCTGCATTGTCAGATTACTTTGGGATTTATTTAAAGTTTTGATTTGACTGAATTTCATCACACAATGAACTTTATAACAAGATAAGCAATGTATTAAACTCACACGTGACACTCAGGCTAACAGGGAAGTTTCATTCACTTTTTAATTGTCCCGTATCGTTTTGTTTTACTTATTTTTTCCAATAATCTCTGCGTCTCTGCTACGTTTAAGGTCTTCTGGATTTCTGCACGCTCATAATTTTACTTACTTACCCTGAGATTTCTCGCCAGCTGTTCCAAACAAACAATCACGCAGCTGCGTCGGCGGCTTCGAGAAACGCCGCCCTCTTTTCTTTCTTTCTTTTTTCAATGGCGAGTATACATCAACTTTTTTTAAACAACACTTGTTTACTAATCACTCGACGTACTTTAGTGCTGACGGACGGAGAGGCGTAATGCGCTCGTTCCCCGAGTCGCTCGCTGAGGGACGTGACAGCTGAACTTTGCAAAGTGAATACAGATGTTTGATGGAGAAGATTGTGCAGTTAAAAACAACAACAACAACAACAATATTGATGTGTTTGCCTGAGGTTAGCTGGAGAAGTTGCGACACTCCCCGCCCCCCCCACCCCCTCGATGACACTGTCGTGGCCATTTGTCCAAATAAATCAAATAAAACAATGAATCAAATTCATTTTATTATCTATTTACTAAACTAACAAAACTAACAAAACAATTTTGACACTTATATTCTTTTTATTTTTATATATTTATATTCTCTTATTTTCACACATTTATATTTTTTTATATATATTTATATTCTATTATTTTTATATATATATATTAAATATATTTATTTTATTTGTATATATTTATACCATTTTGTATATATTTATATTCTTTTGTTTTTATATATTTATATTCCTTTATTTTTATATTTGTATATTCTTTTTGAAATATATTTATATTCTTTTATTTTTATATATTTATATTATTTTATTTTAATATATTTATACTCTTTTATTTTGATACATTTATATTCTATAATTTTTATATATTTATATTATTTTATTTCATTGGAGTTATCTCCGCGACTTCATTGATCGCGATAAGCTTGCCGTGGTTCTAAAAACTACAACCGTTCAGCTGGGAAATCGATCAGCGTGATCGTATGATTCACACATCCAGATACCGTGACACGGAATCACGATAACAAGCACAGGCTAATTACCGTGTGCTGGTAAAAAAACATCGGCCACCCCGGTGCATGCTGGTCCTGAAGCTACCCACACACACACATACCCACAGGGGCCCAGTGTTACCCAATCAGTGGAGCAATCCCACAACTACATATATTTAAACAACAATCACAATGAATTAAACTAAACTGAAATTAGCATAAGAAAAAAGCTCTTCTAACATATAAAAATATAACGTAAATAAGCAAAAATAATAAAAATTACTTGACGATAAAACAAAATACAAATGTCAAAATAAATGAGCTCCAACAGAAACATTCTGACGGGAACTTATTCCGACTTTAAGTGGCACGGATTTTAATTTAAAAAGACGTTCTCATTATTTCCCTCCTCTCCCTCGTCAACGTCCCCCCCCCCCCCCCCCCCGCCGTCCTGTCACAGTGAAAGGTTAGCGCGTGGCCTTTGCCTCGTCGAATCATCGCGGATCAAGTGGATGTGAAGTGGCTGTGGAAAGGTCGTGGCCCTCGCCGTCCGGCCCTCACCAAGTGTGTGTGTGTGTGTTGCCTGTGACATCCAGCTTCCTGTAAAAGAAGAGGACCTTTATTTTGAAAGGACACTACGCATGTAACACTAATCGCGTCCCTGCACAGGGAATAATAACGCTTCTTAAATGGTTCTATAAAAGGCTTTGTGGTTCTACGAAGAACCGTCACCTACTGGAGAATCATTTGTTTTCGTTTGAGACACCTTTATAGGTTCTTTGGAGGACTCTTTAAGGAAATGGTTCTTTAAACAACCCTGGTTTGAAAGATTCTCTGTGGAACCAGAAATGGCATCTTAAAGAACCATTTTTGAAGTTTTTTTGTGGAACCAGAAATGGTGCCTTAAAAAAAGTTTTCGAAGGTTCTTTAAGACACTATTATAGGTTTTTTGAAGAGCTATATAGGGGAATGGTTCTTTGAAGAACCCTGACTTGAAAGGTTATTGGTGGAACCAAAAATGGTGCCTTAAAGAACCATTTTTTTAATGTTCTTTGAGACACCATTATTGGTTCTTTGAAGAACTCTTTAAGAAAATTGTTCTATAAAGAACCCTGGTTTGAAAGGTTCTTTGTGGAACAAGAAATGGTGCCTTACAGAACAATGTTTTGAAGGTTCTTTAAAACACCTTTATAGGTTCTTTGGAGGACTCTTTATGGAAATGGTTCTTTAGAGAACCCTGGTTTGAAAGGTTCTTTTTGGAACCAGAAATGGTGCCTTAAAAAAGTTTTCCAAGGTTCTTTGAGACACCTTTATAGGTTCTTTGAAGAGCTATATAGGGGAATGGTTCTTTGAAGAACCCTGACTTGAAAGGTTATTGGTGGAACCAAATATGGTGCCTTAAAGAACCATGTTTTTAAAGGTTTTGAGACACCTTTATAGGTTCTTTGAAGGACTCTTTAATGAAATGGTTCAACCCTGGTTTGAAAGATTGTTAGTGGAACCATAAATGGTTCTTCTATGGCATCGCTCTGAAGAACCTTTTGTTCGGTTCCAGGTGGAACCTTCATGTTTCTGTGTCCCAGAACAACATCATGTTTGTGTCTTGTCTATCTGAGACGGGGAGGAACGTCTCAGTGTCGTCATCACAGGGAGAGAGACCCAACGTAATTATTCCGCGTTCTTCATCATGATCTCATCCAAACGGAACCGAGACGTCTCTCATCTTAACTCCAGAACTCACTCAGAACCGGATTAAATGAGCCTCTCCTCACGGAGCCGTCGGGGGGGCGGAGCTCCAGAGAGACGGCGTTGCAGTGTGACAATACATTAGAGGGAGCACCGGTTAGAGGAACAATCAATACTAAAGGGCCTTCGGCAGCCCGGCCCCCCGGGGCCCGTTTCATACACGATTAATATTCCTTCGGAATGCAGATCGGATCCGATCTACAAGACGTTGGCGACTATGGGTCAGTGGGTAGCAGGTCCGTCTTTCAATCAGGGGGTTGGAGGTTCAATCCCCGCCCTAGTCGATGTGTCCTTGAGCAAGACACTTAACCCTGAGTTGCTCCCTGTAGCTGCGTCTACAGTGTATGAATGTGACAGGATTGTGTAAGTCGCTTTGGATAAAAGCGTCAGCTAAATGACATGTAATGTAATGTAAAAGACGTTCTTTAAAAATACGACCCGGCTGCATTTACTTCTCACCGAGGGACGAACCAGGTCCGAGACGCTGATGCGGCTTTGAAAAAAATATTTTTACAAAAATCAATCACCGGATCGGTGCCTGGGTTGCAGGATGAGAAAATAATCCTGTTACATTGAGAAGTGGACTAAAGTTAGACCAGGAGTCCTCTTGTTATATTGAGACCTGGACTAACGTTAGACCAGGAGTCCTCTTGTTATATTGAGATGTGGACTAACGTTAGACCAGGAGTCCTCTTGTTATATCGAGACATGGACTAAAGTTAGACCAGGAGTCCTCTTGTATAAGTGGACTAAAGTTAGACCAGGAGTCCTCTTGTTATATCGAGACATGGACTAAAGTTAGACCAGGAGTCCTCTTGTATAAGTGGACTAAAGTTAGACCAGGAGTCCTCTTGTATAAGTGGACTAATGTTAGACCAGAAGTCCTCTTGTATAAGTGGACTAAAGTTAGACCAGGAGTCCTCTTGTATAAGTGGACTAAAGTTAGACCAGAAGTCCTCTTGTATAAGTGGACTAAAGTTAGACCAGGAGTCCTCTTGTATAAGTGGACTAAAGTTAGACCAGGAGTCCTCTTGTATAAGTGGACTAAAGTTAGCCCAGGAGTCCTATTGTATAAGTGGACTAAAGTTAGACCAGGAGTCCTCTTGTATAAGTGGACTAAAGTTAGACCAGGAGTCCTCTTGTATAAGTGGACTAAAGTTAGACCAGGGGTCCTCTTGTATAAGTGGACTAAAGTTAGACCAGGACTCCTCTTGTTATATTGAGATGTGGACTAACGTTAGACCAGGAGTCCTCTTGTTATATCGAGACATGGACTAAAGTTAGACCAGGAGTCCTCTTGTATAAGTGGACTAATGTTAGACCAGAAGTCCTCTTGTATAAGTGGACTAAAGTTAGACCAGGAGTCCTCTTGTATAAGTGGACTAAAGTTAGACCAGAAGTCCTCTTGTATAAGTGGACTAAAGTTAGACCAGGAGTCCTCTTGTATAAGTGGACTAAAGTTAGACCAGGAGTCCTCTTGTATAAGTGGACTAAAGTTAGCCCAGGAGTCCTATTGTATAAGTGGACTAAAGTTAGACCAGGAGTCCTCTTGTATAAGTGGACTAAAGTTAGACCAGGAGTCCTCTTGTATAAGTGGACTAAAGTTAGACCAGGGGTCCTCTTGTATAAGTGGACTAAAGTTAGACCAGGAGTCCTCTTGTATAAGTGGACTAAAGTTAGACCAGGAGTCCTCTTGTATAAGTGGACTTAAGTTAGACCAGGAGTCCTCTTGTATAAGTGGACTAAAGTTAGAGAGCGCAGCTGAGTGAGTTGCTGCCGCGTGTGAATTAAGGGCGAAAAGTGAATTATGTGAACTAAAATCCTCATTTTTACTGCACACACACACATACACACACACACATACACACTCACACACATACAGACACACACACACATACACACACTCACACACATACACACACACACACACACAGACATTAATCACACCCGAAATCAACCTGCTGGACCCTGTTTGGTTTATTCTGAAGTTAATTAAACCCTCATGTGGTGTTCAATGACTCCGTCTAAATACCACCACTGGTTCAATCATATAATGGAAGGGGGCGGGGGGGGGGGGGTGCTTACAGCCACTTGCGTATTTCTGTCTGTCATTTTAAAAATGAGCGTCTGGCAGGAGGATAATGGAAATAATCCCAATGCCCATTTTAAAATGACATGTTGGAGAGAGGAGTGAGTGTGTTCGTGTGTGTGTGTGTGTGTGTGTGAGTGCCCGTCTCTTCGTACCAAATCCTACGTTTGAATACCCCCCCACCCCCCCCAAAGGCGTGATGGATGTGATGCAGATATTAGATTCCCATCACTTCAAACTCTGACGTTGCTGCCACTGCGGTGACTAAATAATTGAAGACTTTCTCCCATAAAAAGAATGCAATATATCTGTTTGGGAAATGTTTCAGAAGGTGTGTGTGAGTGTGATTGTGTGTCAGTGTGTGTGAGTGTGATTGTGTGTGAGTGTGTGTTTGTGTGTGTGTGTGTGTGTGTGTGTGTGTGTGTGTGTGTGTGTGTGTGTGTGTGTGTGTGTGTGTGTGTGTGTGTGTGTGTGTGTGTGTGTGTGTGTGTGTGTGTGTGTGTGTGAGTGTGTGTGAGTCCGTCCCGAGCAGCAGAACGAGTCTGATCAGAGGCCGGAAAATAAAAACATCTTCCAGCCCGGAAGACATTTATTTTTTGGAAAAGTAAGTCACAGATTTTTTATGAATATATTTCACATTTCTATATTTAATTATTTGCTCTTTCATTTTAATGAATAACATATTATTATTTTGTTTAAAGATGTTTGTATTGTCAGACTCATCATTTTTTATAAATATACTATATACTATATATAGTATTATTTATATCAGTCCCTTGTAAAAAAAAATTTTTTTTCATTTCGACAAAATAATTAGCAAAATACATAATCTTAGATTATAAAACTTTCAATTTAGCTCTTAGATACAAAAACATGTGAGTTTATGACATATTTATAAATATATTTATAAATATATTTATAAATATATCTATATTTATATATATATATAAATATATATATATATTCATATATATATAAATATAAATGTATATACATAATTATAAATATATAAATACATTTATACATATATAAATAAATGTACGTATATATATATATATATATCTTTATAAAATTAAGATATTTATATGTGTAAAGATATTTGTATTTATATATAAATATATTTGTATTTATATTTAAATACATATAAATATATATAATTATATTAATATATATTGATATAAATATATATATATATTTATATATATATTGAAAACTTGAGATTTGTGCACATATTCTGTTATATTTTCTGTCTATATTTTGGTATAAGAGCTTTCACATTTTGTCCTTGCAAGTTATTAAAGGTCAAGGCTGATGGAGAGAGAGAGAGAGAGAGAGAGAGACACCGGCGGTTCACCTGAGAGCCTCTGGGAGGAAACCTTTCCCGTAGGTCAGGCTGGAATCTTGAAATGATAAATCATCAGAAATGTCAAATAGTTTTGTCCACAAAATGTGGACAACATATTATCCGTCGCCGTCGGTTACGCAACCGCCCCAAATAACTGTTGACCTATAATAACTTAATTTAATAATCTCCTCGGAGATGACTCCGGATCTGGGTCATCTCCGGACCCCTTGACCCCCCCTCCCTCTGTTGGTTTCCTCCATCTCCCTCCAAATGCTAAAGAGTAATTAGCGCCGCCGTTCATTAATTACCCGCCCGGCGCCCGCGTGAATCCGTCAACTGGATCCAATCTCGCTGACTCGGCGGCCGCCGGGCGGCGGCCATTTTGCTCAATCAAAGACGTTCTCGGGGCGATTTGTCTGGGCGCGCGAAAGAAAATTAGAGAATCCGTCAGCCGTCCCTACGGGTCCGGCCTCTTTTGGGGGTGATGGAGCATCCCTCCGCCCCCCCCCCTCCCCCTCGCCGCCGCCTCACTTTGGCTCCACGGCGTTGTTTTGAAGCGGGTTTTTAAAAAGAAGGAGAAAACGAGCATCCTCCTCCTCCTCCTCATCCTCTTCCTCCTCTTCCTCCTCCTCCAGGCATCGATTCCAGCCACCGCTCAACAGCCCATAATGAGCCAGAGTATACTTCCTCCCCCCCCCCCCCCTCCACAGGAACAACAATTAGGGCCCAGTGATCCATTGACCAATCGGAGGACGGCTTTAATTAATCAGCCGGACGAGGCCGTGGTGCGGGTGGAAGAGGGGGGGGGGGGGCGTGGCCTAACAGGGACAAGAGAGCAAATCTCCCAGATGGATCAACAGTGGCAGTGTTTGTTTTCTTTTTCTTTTTTTTGTAAGTGTGGGCTTCTTCTTTTACCACGCATGGAAGAACGCAGATGAAACAGAACAAGAACCGGATCGGACTGATGGCCCGGCGTCCCCTTTGGCTCCTCAGGAGGAAAGAAAGAAAAAAAAGAAACTGCAGCAGACGAGCAAGTGATGAAGTAGCCTCTCTCTCCCTCTCTCTCTCCCTCTCTCTCTCTCCCCCCCCATCTCTCTCCCTCTCTCTCTCTCTCTCCCTCTCTCTCTCTCCCTCTCTCTCCCCCCATCTCTCTTCCTCTCTCTCTCTCTCTCTCTCTCTCCCCCCCCATCTCTCTCCTCTCTCTCTCCCCCTCTCTCTCTCCTCTCTCTCTCCCTCTCTCTCCCCCTCTCTCTCCCTCTCTCTCTCTCCCTCTCTCTCCCCCCTCTCTCTCCCTCTCTCTCTCTCTCTCTCTCTCTCCCTCCCTCTCTCCCTCTCTCTCTCTGTCTCTCTCCTCTCTCTCTCTCTCTCCCTCTCTCTCTCTCTCTCTCTCTCTCTCTCTCTCTCTCTCTCCCTCTCTCTCTCTTTCTCTCTCTCTCTCTCTCCCCCCTCTCTCTCTCCCCCGTCTCTGACATGTTTTCTTCCTCTTAACTCGACAACGGATGCGACCACTTTGTAGGGGTCAGATGTAGGGGTCAGATGCAGAGGTCAGATGTAGAGGTCAGATGCAGAGGTCAGATGTAGGGGTCAGATGTAGGGGTCAGATGCAGAGGTCAGATGTAGGGGTCAGATGTAGGGGTCAGATGTAGGGGTCAGATGCAGAGGTCAGATGTAGGGGTTAGATGTAGGGGTCAGATGCAGGGGTCAGATGTAGGGGTCAGATGCAGAGGTCAGATGTAGGGGTCAGATGTAGAGTTCAGATGCAGGGGTCAGATGTAGGGGTCAGATATGATAAGTGAAATAAAAGTTTATGTTCAGAAGTTGCCCGCGTGACGTGAACAGTGGAGTCTCTTTTTGAAATCCCAGAAGCTGGACGGCGGTGGCGTGTGAATGGAATCGCCCGAGGCGTCACGCATGGTTTATTAATGTCCGCCTGGAAGGGGGTCAGCGGGGGGCCCCGGGGTCAGCGGGGGGCCCCAGGGTCAGGGGGGAGCCCCGGGGTAAATAGGCAAGCCTGCGGTTTTTAAAAGTCCTGAAAGGGAAAACTGCATCATTTGTACACATGAAGTCTGTTTACTCTTCATGAGGAGAAGCACCGGGGGAGGGGGGGGGGGGGGGCAGTTGGATAATGTCCGTACAGCGGCTCGGAGGGGGAGGAGCTTAAGGAATACTCCGACGAGACGCTACTGAGTTGCATTGTGGGAATCCGGTGATCCAGATGTTGTATTTTGGGAGATAAACTTCTGGATATCTCGGCCTCTCTTTCCTCCGTCATCGATCGGATCGCAACAAATCTTCATCGCTGTTAAATCGATGTAAACAAATTAAAATAGAGCATGTAAAGCACCTGGTGCCCCAATAGATTTGAATAAAGGTTAAATAAACCCCCCAAAAAAGGAAACACCTTCACATGACCTGTGTTCCCTGAATGCTCCGTCAGAGCTGCTCTCCGCTCTCCTTCATCCGGTCAGCCTCACTGTAGGACTGTTGTTGTTGTTGTTGTTGTTGTTGTTGTTTACGTCTGAGGCCTGATGGGCTGCGGCAAGGTGCTGCACGAGGCCCCCGGGAAGGGCCACGACGACGACGAGCCGAAGAAGAGCGCGGGGAAGCAGGGGGGCTCGCGGTTTCACGGCGGCGGCATCGGGATGAAGTTACAAAGTATAAGGACCTTTCAAACCAGGGTTCTTTAAAGAACCATTTCCTTAAAGAGTTCTTCAAAGAACCTATAAATGTGTCTCAAAGAACCGTAACAATGGTTCTTTAAGATAGCATTTCCAGTTCCACAAAGAACCTTTTAAACCAGGGTTCTTTAAAGAACCATTTCCTGAAAGAGTTCTTCAAAGAACCTAAAAAGATGTCTCAAAGAACCTTAAAAAATGGTTCTTTAAGGCACAATTTCTGCTTCCTAAAATAACTAGGGCTGTCAGCGTTAACGCGTTAATCTATGCGATTAATTTGGCCGCGTTAACGCACTAAAATATTTTAACGCAATTAACGCAAGTTTTTTTTTTTTTTTTTTTTTTTTTTTACCGCAGCAGTACGGTTTGACACTGTTTACGTTTTTAAAACAATCATTTCTCCGCGAAAATAAGGAGCAGAAATCAGTTTAAACTCGTGGATGAATCAGTCGGGTTTCCTCCTGCTCCTCCTTCCTCCCGTCTCCCCCTTTGATACACAGAGGAACGGAGGGCGACGTGTCGGGACACGCGGCGCGGAAAGAACTCGTCACACGAAACCTTCACCGTGATTGGTCAATCCGTTTGTCTGTCAACATTTCGGGGGGAAAAAAACCAATGAACACTCAGTAAATCACAAAGGACCTCCCACCTCACAGGTTAGGCTCATTTAGCAGCCTTTCAGTCAGAGAACCAGAGGACACGGCGCGAGGACAATGAGGCTCATTTCAGAGCTGAGATTGTTCTGGAATGTTTGATGTATAACACGTGGGGGTGTCACATGCAAAAAACTTTAAACGGTGAATTTAATTTATTTTGTAAAATGTATAAAATGCCCCCAGCCTCCAGAGGGTTAACGTGACATATTTGAATGTCAGTCAGTTACCAAGGCCACTGGTTCTGCTGTTCAGTGGTAAAGATGACAGGACCAATGGGGTCTCAATATACTTCTTTTTTTTTACTAATCTGATGTTTCACTGAAGAAACAATTTATCATCCACGATATTAAATACCTCGCTGGCACTTTATATGTAGGAGCTTCTTTGAAAACACAGCTCTGTGTGAAGTTTTGTGTTTAAAAAGAAGAGAAACACTTTTAACCCTTGTGTTGCCTTCGGGTCATTTTGACCCGATTAAATATTACACCCTCCCCCCGCCTTTGGGTCATTTTGACCCGATTCAATGTTTCACCCTCCTGTTACCTTTATATTTACTAACATATTTTACCCTTTGGGTTCAATTTGACGCCAGCAATTAAAACCTCCAGAAAATTATTAGAATTAATATTGTTTTCCAAGTTTAAGTGTGAGGCACTTTATGTTTGTTTGTTGACTACCGAAAGAACACCGACATTAAACATTGAATGGGGTCAAATTAACCCGAAGGCGGCAGGAGGGTGTAATATTGATTCGGGTCAAAATGACCCGAAGGCAACATAAGGGTTAAACGGTGAATTTTTGTTTGTTTGTAAAATGTATAAAATGAGCCCAGCCTCCAGAGGGTTAACGTGACATATTTGAATGTCAGTCAGTTACCAAGGCCACTGGTTCTGCTGTGTTCAATGTTAAAGATGACAGGACCAATGGGGTCTCAATATACTTCTTTTTTTTTACTAATCTGATGTTTCACTGAAGAAACAATTTATCATCCACGATATTAAATACCTCGCTGGCACTGTATATGTAGGAGCCTCTTTGAAAACACAGCTCTGTGTAAAGTTTGGTCTTTAAAAAGAATGAACTTTTAACTTTTAACTTGTAATTGCGATTAATCGCGATTAATCGCGATTAATTAATCGCAATTTCAAACTGTGCGATTAATTAGTTAATTTTTTTTAATCGATTGACAGCCCTAAAAATAACCTTTCAACCCAGGGTTCTCTAGAGAACCATTTCCTTAAAGAGATCTTCAAAGAACCTAAAAAGGTGTCTCAAAGAACCTTAAAAATGGTTCTCTTAGGCACCATTTCCGGTTCCACAAAGAACCTTTCAATCCAGGGTTCTCTAGAGAACCATTTACTTAAAGAGATCTTCAAAGAACCTATATA